>NC_143098.1:10257500-10415000 GCF_061535455.1 Colias philodice | reverse complement strand
CAATTTTATTTTCATAAAACGTGTTATGGGGCTCGTTGTCACAAATTTTCGGGGGCTGGTTGTCACATATCAACCAGCCCCCTGTATGCGAGATGACTTTAATTGCGTTTTGAGGTTGTTTGTTTTAGCCGTAAATTTTCAATCAACACCGGAAAATCACCCTAACAAACCTGCTGGAAGTCCATCTGTCCTTGATGACTCTATATTGACTCACGATTATTATTGTTTGCTAAAATTGTGATTGATTAATATTCAGACTGAAATAAAGACCGTAGACACGGTTTCATTTGGTTAAGAGTTCTTAATTAAAAATTATTCCGTAAAATTATAAGACCAAAGTGTGACTTTCTAATTATAAATTGCCTGTTATTTAGTACGTGACTACCTACCCTAGGCATTGTGACAACCATGCCTGACCCGGGGTTATAAGTCACATTTTTCTTTAGAGTGAAAATACAAAATATTTCTACAACTGATAATATTACACAAAAATACGTTTATTTATTTTGTAACAGAATAATTACACTATCTTTTGGTATACAAATATCATTCCTAAACAACGTATTTTGGAAGTTACATAAAAAAAGATAAAAATGTGACTTTCATCCCCGCTCTCCCCGCTATAGTATGAAATAAAGTCAACAACTGTTTTATCGAAATGCATTTTTCGATTATTTTGAATAGATAACTCTTAAGAAATCAAATCAACTCATTAAGCGAAATTTTGTGTCAGTGTTTCGGGTCATTTGTAACAGGATGGCGGTTCTACAGGGGTCTTAGTACGCAATGACAAAAAGAAAAATGATGGTCAGAACGCTGATACCGGATACCTTAAGATACTGTAATATTTTATATTAGAGAATCTTAACATAAAATATTATAGTATCTTCACCGTGTGTGACGCGCTTTAAATCAATAATTAAATATCTTTAAAGTATCTCTTATTCCAAAAAAAAAAACTTTTTTGTTCAAAAAATAGCATTTTACCACAACAAATATAATATGTATTATGCTACTAACTTGCTCTGCCCTCTAGCACGTTCTAGAACCTTCTGGTACAACTTCTTGTTGAAGTTGGAAGGTGTTGTTGTGACCACGCCGGGCGGACTTGCTCCTGATTCTGATAAGTGCAGATGTTTCTCTAATTGTTCTACACCGCCTGTGGAAAAAAATATATCTGTATTTCGTGGTAATGGTATTAAAATATTGTACCTTTTTACATATCTGTGTAATAAATATGATTATTTTATATTTATAATATGATTATTACATATTAGGCTTAGAGGAAAATTTTAAAATGGCGCCCAAACCTGTAATAGTATTCTTGCTAACAAACATCTTAATTTGAAAATTGGCTCATAAAAATATAATGCAAATAATTAAATTATTTGCATGAAAGGGTCGAAAGCGATAAATCTGATTCCAGCAATTCCTCTTCCATTCCAGAATCATAAGCAAAATGTGATTCAGATTCAGAATTATAAACAGACTTAGAAAAAAGACGTGTGTCACTCGGGGACTGCCGCGGTAAAGCTATTGCATGCTATGCCTTCAAGCCACACCTCCGAGCCCGTTGGAGTGGGGAGCGTGAGGTTTTTTCGTTACGGAATTTCTCGATTCGGTCCCCGCGTTCAAGGCCCGCGATAGAAGCTATGCAATAGCTTAAAAATTATTTAAAAAAAAGAATATTTTCATAATCACTGTTTCACAAATAATTTAAAACTAATGCTCATATAAAATGTACTTACCAACTTTCTTAATAAGATCGATCAGTTCCTTGATAACCTTGGGATCCTCAGCTTCCACGTCACTAGCGTCATCCGCTTCTTCATCTGAGAATTCCTCTTCTTCTTCACTGAGCTGTTCAATTAAAGTGATATTTATTGTATTTAAATGTTTATAAGAATAACATTGAATAGTACAAATAAAATATGTGATAGTACTAAGTGATGTTTTTTATTGTAGAAATTACCAAATTGTAGCATTTTTTATTTTATGCACTTTTATTCAAGTTGAAATTTTATAAAAGAGCTTTAAAAGTTTCTTGAAATGTGTGTGACAAAAAATACAATATTTAACTAAAGATTTTCATTTTTTTTATGGGAATAAAATTTCATTTTCCACCATTTACAAACTAACTTTTTGAGCTTTTTATGTATGTATTATCAGATAGTATGGAAAACTTACCTCAGGTTCCTGAGTAGTAGTAGAAGTCCTGAATAACACGGAGCTCTTGGACGTGAGTCTGACCGGTCGCTTGGTCGTGGTCGTCACGGTCGTGGTCGTGGGCGCATTCGTGGGCGCTTTTGTGGGCGCTTTCGTGGTCGCGGCGGGTTTTTTGCAGAGGACGTTGCGGGCAAAGTCACAGGAGTCTGCTGCTTTGTTGAAGTAGAGGCCTGGGAAATAAATATTGTAGAGTAAATACAAAATAATAAATCATATTGTAGAGTAATAAATAAATAAGTAATTATTTTGGTCGGTAATTTGTATTCAATTATGTGGCGCTAAAATATGACATATAATTTTTTGTCACTCAAATATTTCACTAAATACGAAATTTATTTATGTATCTCTCACTGAAGTTATTAATAATTTAAAATTAGACACAACAACCAACAAATCAACTAAAAAGTTCATGTAATCACCTTATTTAAGGTAATTTTTAGTGATAAAACGAGCAAAAAATTCCAAAAAACCATCCTAAATTTTCATTACTTACCACCTAAAAAAACATACTTATTAAAGTAATCTTCCAAACCTCACTATTTCATTTAAAGTGTATTTATATGTAAAATTGCTTAAAAATAATAACCATACCAGAAGGACAAGTAAACTGATGTGCCACAATGCCGAGGTCGGAAGGTCCGGAGTCGAGACACCAGAAGTACTTCTTACAATCGCGCGGGTGCGGGAAGAAACCCTCGTCTGTGCACTTGAAGTCTGAAATAGTATTAAATTATATTAAATTATTGTAGAAAAGTATATATTTAATTAAATTTAAAAGTCTACACGCAAATGTGTGTCTACGCACGCACACAAACAGAGTCATATATCGACACGTAAAACTTATGTCGTTTTATGTCGAGGGTAAAACCTATTTCAAAGTAATATGACGATTTCAAAATGTTTTATTTTACCTACTGTTTAATAGTAAAATAGGATTAAGTACAATATTAAAGACACAACAAAAAGTGCCGAGCACACGTTTCAGAAGTGAAACTTCTTTAGCAAGATTCAATGATACCAAAATACTATCAACGCGCTTAAAGAAGTTTCACTTCAACAAAGATAATAAATCTTATAAATAAAAGATATTAAGCGCTTGTGAAGTTATTAATAATTAAACGTTTAAAATAAAATAAAATAGTTACCGGATCCGGGATCCGGAGTAGTGGGAGGTTCGGGTGTGATGATGTTCCACGCGGGAGTCGAAGTCTGAACCGATGTCTTTGGCCTACTCCTGTAAAATAATTATTAAGCTATTAAATATAAATAAAAAAAATTGTCTGTGTCTCTTACACAGACAAATTTTAAATTAAACGGAACTTTTGAAATGTTTTTAAGTATTATAGGTATACTAGCTTTCCGCCCGCGGCTTCGCCTGCTTTGTCTAAAACCTAATAAATTATATACTAAAACCTTTCTCTTGAATCACTCTATCTACTTAAAAAAAACCGCATCAAAATCCGTTGCGTAGTTTTAAAGATTTAAGCATACAAAGGGACATAGGGACAGAGAAAGCGACTTTGTTTTATACTATGTAGTGATATAGGTTATTTTTTTAAAGTATCCATGAGGATAAGTGTAATGAAAATTATTATTTCTCAAATTACAAATTTTTAAGGTCACAAATAAAAGCTTCTGCCTATTCTGTCTATTTTTAAGCTGGCTAATATTTTTATCCCAATTTAATCTATATTTCTTGACGTACTTTTTACTACAAAAAGAAATTTTTGCGTATAAAACATATATTTATTGTAAAAAAATATGTGATCTACAGTTGTAATATTATTTTTTATTTAAAATTGTAATATCTTACTTCGAAGATGGTTTGGGAGTGGTAGTGGTGGTAGAAGAGCGAGGTTTTGGTCTCCTCCTCCTGGACCCTGATGATGAAGGTCTGGAAGACTCTGTTACTGTGTTTTGGGTTGAACTGTAATAAGAAATATTATATATAAATTAATGTCATGGATTTTACACATTATATGGTTGGATAAAATTTTTAGCGCTATTTTTTTCCGCACTACACTACACTACTAACATTTATTTCGCGTTAAATTTGTTTGCAACAAAAATGTGTCGTTCAACGTTTGCCTAACACTTTGTTTCCAAACAAAAGTGATGATAAGTTTTAAAGATTGTTTGTCCCTCAAGTTAGAATGACTGAACAAAACGGGATGAAATCGACTTAATTGTAAATAAATTAAATTTTAGAATTTCTCTGTTACAAATCATACATTTTATATTTACATGATATTATTTTGACAAATTTCATCAAATACCAAAATTATTATCGTAATTTATACAAAGTTACATTAAGTAACTTAAAAGCAACTTACCCTAGCTTAGCAATATAAGATTCCTTCGCAGCTTCAATAAGCGGGTAAGGTTTGCCGTAACAAGAGCCTCGGAAGTCGTCGTTGTCGATAGACCAGAACATTATACCTGAAAATATTATCATATTAGTATTTGAATAAAAAATATGTTTGATTCTTCGTAACTGTTTCAGACGTAAGATCCAGTGAATGATACTGTATAAATTAATTTTAATACGATTTTATCTGATCCTTTTATAAGTAGTTAACATTACAATTTCTTGTACAATATAAACAAAAGAGCTAAAAATCAACATAATTTATAACTTAAACACGAATGTCAATCAGAATCAGAATCAGAATGAATATTAGAATTAGAATCAAAACCAGAACAATTATAATCAGAATCAGATTGAATTTGAATTCTCTACAATACAAAGACATAATATTTATAAGACATAATATTTATCTTGTTTTGTTTTTTGTTACTTGCCTTTTTTTTCTACCTACCATCGTAATTTCAGTAAGCTTGTTACCTTTTGCCCAGGTTGCCTGGAAGAGATCACTTCTAAGTGATAAGGCCGCCTAATAAACTATACTTTTCTTGTTTTGTTTTGTATAAATTAGCAATAAGTTTCCCATGTATAGTTTTAAAAAGAGTAATAAATAAAATAAATAAAGATTATACATACCTCCAAGACCATTCTCAGCGACATATTCTCCCTTCTTCTTGACAATATCGATATCATCATATCCAACCCACTGGTTCCCCTTATAAGCCACTGGACCCATCGCATCTTTGTTAGGATACATAACTGTCCATTCTTCGTCTTCTTCCTCTTCAGAATCTTCAGAGTCCTCGTCAGAATCTATGGCCCGCTTCTTGCTTTTGGCTTTTAGCGCTTCGCAGATCTAAAATTTTATTAATATTATAGAATACAATTATTCAAATGCCATCATATCTAAGACAAAATGTATTGCTATAAAGTTTGTGAATTTTTTTAATCAAAACTGCGTAAGTCAAAAGCATCGGTGATCAAACGTTAATTTGAAAAGAAAAAGTGATCAAAGTGAACAGAAAATACTAGGAAATGAACAGTGCATAATAAATGAACACTAAACAGTGAAAAATTAATATTACACATTAAATGAACAGCAATATGTAAAAATGAACAATTCGTAATAAATCGTGAACAGACCACATTGTAAAGAAACAATTAATGAACGGAAAACAGTGTAAATTAACATTACACACTAAATAGTGAATATCAAACACTGAAATATGAACAATGCACAATAAATGAACAGAACACAATGAATAATGAAAAACACGTAATATAAAACAATAAATATTAAAATACAAACCTCATAAAAAGCCAAGTATCCCTTTTCCCGGGTAGCTTCTCCCTGTTCCCCGGGCCCATCAGCCGGGGAACCGATTTCCACCGCGTCCGGGTTGAACAACGTGTAGGAACGACCGTACGTGGGGATACCGAGGACAAGCTTGTCCCGGTCTGCTCCGTTTTCCAGGTAGAACTTTATTGTGTAGTCCTGGAAGAGATGTGTATAATAGTTTAGGAAATAAATATGTTACCTATCTATTGATACGTTATTTAGATTTAGAACTTATAGAAGAAATGCATAGTGTGCACAACAATCTTTTTAACCTATTTTTACGTATTCAGGAATAATTGAATAGTGAAAACATAGACAAAAATACATAAATAATAGATAAAGTTTAAACTATATTTACTTTTTATTTCGTTTTCACGAAGTTTCGAATTGTTTTTTAATTAAAAAATATTTCATTCACTGAATGGAACTATAAACCTCAATTTAATGAATATTACAGTTATAGTTTATACTGAAATACGAGATAGCAAAACCACAGAATACATATATAGTAGCTAAACGCTAGCAAAACTTTAACTCCATACTTACAATATTAAGTTCGTTATCCACACTATATTCATTGGGTTCTTCAAGAGGGTAGAGTGGTGCGTGGTGGTTCACTGCTGGTTCGAATGCTGAGTGGTAGTCGTATGTGAGAAGATTCATCCAGTCCAAGTATCTGGAAGTATTCATGATAATATTAATATTGAAAAGCAGATGAATTGAAAATATATGTGGTACACATGCTTATTGTAATATTCTTGCAAATAAAATTTAATTTAGTAATTATTATAGCTAAAATTTAAATAATTAAATTTCATATTTTATTATTTAAGATCCAGTTCCAGATAATGTCGATCAACAATAACATCAAAATTACATAATTTAATCGTGTTTCATAAAATGGTATGATGCTAATCACGTGTACATATCTCCTAACAACCATTTTTTGAGCGTAAACAGTTGACGCGGTTATTGTAGCCAAATAACAAAAACTATAAATAGTTATTTTAGTAATAGCTTCTGCTACATACTATATTTTTAACCCTACACATTATCAATTTCAAAACCTAAAATAATCGTTTTAATTTGACATATCACGGTAACCACTGTACAAACGCCTTGTATTACCACATTTGGTACATAATGAATAGCTTGAAACGGTTGAAACACGTTTAAGCTAAGTATAGCTTACATCTTATTTGGAAGCCTCGACGATTACTGTTTCGCCTACGGATTGCACATACAAGGAAGTGTATCAATTTAGCAACGATACGAGTAAATGTTATTTTTAATTAAGAGCTTATAAAATTCCCTTATAGAATGTTTATTGATTTTATTGATAGTGGAATCACTTGTAATGATCATGTAGTTAAATATAAATGTAAAAGTGAAGTCCCATGTCCCCTAGTGGGGTAAGGGGCAGATGCATTATACATCTGTTTCACTGATCGATTTTCTTTAGGGACAAGTAGGTTATTAACCTTTTGTGCCCTACCAGACAAAGACATTTATTTTTACGTCTTCACCGAGAATCGAACCCAGGACACCTCGGTGCTACGCTCACGCGTCAACCACTGTACCAAGGAGGTCGTAAGGGTAAACGTTTAATTTAAAAATAACTGCAAATAGTTATGTGTGTAACAATATTTAAATACAATAATATAACTTATCATAAAACCATATTTTTATGATACACCACTAGGTAACAAGCTTTGACGATTCGTGTATTGTTTTCATCTAGGTGTGAAATCATATTTAGGCATAATAAATATTAAATAATATACAAAAATACCTAATGATTCTAGTCATCGTATCATTTATTTTTACAAAAATGGATAGATGATGTCACTTACAACACGTTATATGAGTAGGCCTATTAATTATTTGTAGGACGATGGACATATATTTATACATGGACGATGCTATAAAACCATAATTATAAAATACATATTTATTTTATTCACTTTATATGTCATAATGGAGGAAGTTTAATTTACTAAGGGCCGATTTTTCAATGCTTGGATAAAAATTATTCGTCGAATAATGTATAAAACTACAACCATTTTAAAAACGTATTCTAATTGTCCGTATTTGACAGTTTACGTGACATTTTTATATTATCGTGTAATACTTTATTGGACGGATAAGTTTTATCCAAGCATTGAAAAATCGGCCCTAAATATTAGACATGCGTCGTTAAGATAAGGTAAATAAGATAATTTTATCGAATGTTAAGCGACAGAATGTGTACCAAATGTAATTATTTTTGAAGTAAAACTTCTTTATTCGGGGTTGGAAAAAAATTTAGTGTAACATTTTTTCGTTACGCGTGACATTTTTCCGTTACGCGTCATCTTTTTCTTATCCCTACCACGCGTGATTCGACGTATTTCTGTAAAGTTGCATATAGTAAATTATTTTTTGAAAAATAAGGTCATAAAGAAGTTTCACTTCTTACGTGTGTACACTAGTACACGCACACATTTTTGGTTTGATGGTTGTTATTTTCAGGTCATAAAGGCAATAATAATAAATGGTTCGAGCTTAACATATTACAAATGATTATGAGAAGTAAATAAGATATTGATAATTAATATCCTTTTAACTTTTCAATGCAATTATTATAACAAATATATTTTAACAACAAATATTATTTTATTCAGTTAATTGTTAGAAAAATAAATATTTTCAAAGACTGTACAAGAAATAAGAATATCAGATATTGAATAAGTATTTGTTCTTGTTACAAATCCAAATTAAACATTCTCTGTGACATTCTTAAGCTACCAAATGATTGTGCATGCAAATTTCATACACCCATTGTTTGAACATTGCAACAGGATTGACTCACTCATCATTCACATAATGATGGCTGCTGTAATGATGTGTGATGAAAGATAATCCCCAAAGTGTTTGTAGAAGCTGCATTTTAATGTATGGAGCGTGTTGATTTTGTCATAGGCACCCGTTACACGCTCAATCCAGATCACGATCCAAGTCAGGTGACGGATTGACGAATCTTTATGTGGATCGTCGCGACATTAGATGGTCAATCCAGATCATATCAGTCCACTGTTCGACATTGTCAAATGCACACGCATTCACAACCACTAAATAGATCTGAATAAGAACAAAGCTTGTGCAGCAATAATTATTGCCTGTTATTTGAAAAAACGCGTGAAGAGGAAACGCTGGCTACGCCGTGGCTACTAAAAAGGAACATCTATACATATTCGAACTTGTTAGATGAAATTTATAGTACGGAAGAGGAAGAGGATTACGCAAATTACTACAGGATGAAGGAGGCATGTTTTGATCATCTGTTAAAAATGGTTACACCTGTGTGTTGTCGTCCCATACCATCGCGCTCAGAACGCAGACTGACGTAATTTAACAGCATGTTACATTACACGATCAGTCTGGATCTCGATTAAAGGATCGAGATCGTTGATTTCTAAAAATCTAGATATTTTCTGATCAGATTTTACGATCCGTCAATCAAATACATTACACAGTCAATCTGGATTGAGATCAATGATCATGATCAAGGATCACATTCTAGATTGAGCGTGTAACGGGTGCCATACACAAATGATATGATTCGAATAACTGGGAGCTTACTCCCTGTCGTATCGAGATCTAATTCAATAGAGGTCGATTTGATTGAACGCTGAATTGGTACTATTGTAAACTAAGACTGCTATAGTGTTTATATTAAAATCAATCTCAATTGCCAAGTTTGATAATTCCATTGGATCTGGATATAAAGTCGAAGCAGTTGCAAAGCAAATCTTCGGGGATGAATCAAAATCGAAAACAATCAATTTCAGTCGCAAGACTGTACAGAATCAAATATTTTATAAACGACTAACTTTACCACGCATCTTCGTCAGTCTAATAAATGATTTAACTACCTAATTGTAGCTATGTCATGAAAAGCTTAAAATCTGTACTAAAGCCAAATGGAAAGACATATAAGTTCAGTTACCAACATCGATTTTAAACAACAACATTGAAAAGACCGTTAAAAAATTACTATCAAAATTATTTAACATACATAAGTCGTTAACAGTATTAACATTACATATATCTATTACCAAACATGACATTGTATTATTGAAAATAAAGGTGTCACAATTTCGCAAGTGACCACGGACGGCGTCGCGTTAGATTTGTAATTCCTAGTGTCATGCATTGGCCTGTATCAGTGACCATGAATTGGTTATTGGCACATACGTCGTGATGGTGTTAACAATTGTAGGGCTGGATTAGATTGCGTTCGAGTTCACATGTGTGAAATAATGTCATAGTAAGGTAAGTACATAGTGAACCGCGTGAAACAGCTAGTCAATAATATGTTGTAAGCTACGATATACATCGCAGACAGCCCTGAGCGTCACCTAGTGGTGGCGTGTTGCAATAACATATCTAGATGTTGGTTATGTCGTAAGGTTAGTAAATAACTTGAATTATACATAGGCTTATATGTAGGTATGTTTGCGTTGTTTTCATTGACTTGTAGAAATAAATTATACAAATAGTACCTATCTTGAAGATAAAGATCTCGTAATGAAGTTATATTTTAAGTTATTTGATATTAAAATATTATTTATTTATTTATTTATTTATTTATTTATGACACTTTATTGTACATATAACAGGAATTTAAAATAAGAGAATACATAAAATTGGAAAGTGTACAATAGGCGGCCTTATTGCTTAAAAGCAATCTCTTCCAGGCAACCATAAAAATAAAGGACATGTAAGACATTGGTAAAAAGCGAGGGCGCATCAAAAGATTTAAAAAAAAAAGAATAGATAATACAAATAATTCATTACTAATTAAAGAATAGACATAGATAATTCAGTATATATGTATTAACCAAGTTATATTTATATTATACATACAAATTAAATAAAAATAATAAGTTAAATACAAATTAATAAATATATTTAAATATATATATGCATATAAATACATATTATACATGTATATAAATACATATTATACATAGAATATATAAAATATAAATACATATTTATAAGATAAAAAGGAAACTAAATACTGGAGAAAAAGTGCTCTTTTACAAGTGACTTGAAATGATGTGGTGTTTTGGCGCGTCTGATAGTCTCAGGAAGAGCATTCCACAGCCGAATCGCTAGGACGGTAAAGGAGGAGTTAAAAAAATTGGTATGGTGAATAGGGGTGGATAGGAGAAGGAGATCAGAGGAACGAAGGGAAAGGGAACTATTGGAGTTTAAATAATGAAACTGATTTTTGAGATAGACAGGAGTTTTGGGGTTAAACAGGACAGAGTACAGGAGTTGAAGGATGTGAGTATTCCGGCGAAGGCGAATAGGTAGCCAGTGTAATCTTTTGCGAAAATCAGAAACATGATCGAACTTGCGCAAGCCGAAAATGAATCTGATGCAAAAGTTTTGCAGCCTCTCGAGAGCATCAAGTTGATATTCGTGAAGATCGGGATAAGAGGAGTCGGCATAATCAAGGAGAGGAAGCAAAAGGGATTGAGTCAACGCAATTTTGGTAGAAATCGGCAGGAAGTTGCGTAAACGACGGAGAGAAGAAGCAGAAGCAAACACTTTTTTCTGCACTTCCTTGATTTGATCACACCAAGATAAACTTTCGTCCAAGTGCAAGCCAAGACTTTTCACCTTCTTACAGAAAGGAATCACTGTACCGTCTACCGCAATACTAGGTAGGGTTTCCCAGTTTATACGACCTATAAGCTGTTTACTGCCTAAAATAATAACCTTGGTTTTGTCAGGATTAATTCTTAAACCATGGTCTTTACTCCATTTAACGATGGTGGCTAGCTCAGTATTTAAACGAAAAATCTCATTCGGTAGTTCTGATAATGAGGCGTGCGAATATAATTGGAAATCGTCTGCATACATATGATAAGGAGAATTAATATTACTGGATATAGAGTTATTATCATAAGAATAAATTCGAATTGGATTTTCTTATCGATTATTAGAGTTGAAAGTGATAGAGCCAGTTTTAAGTTACTCTAGCTATCTAGTTTAGCTTTTATAGGAATTATTATAACAGATTTCATGAGATATTATTTACTTATCTATTGAATAATTAAAAACACACAGAACTACTACCATATTTATATCATTCAAGCTTATATTTTAGGTGATGATGATGATGCTAGCTTTGATGTTGACAATAGTAACTTTAAATATTAACTCTATCAATAGGCCTTAAATAATATAATATCGACAATCGACAAACAAATTATAATATCAATTATAATATCAATGTCGTTCATCTGATACATTAATATGATACTGCGTTTATATTTCCGGCACACACAAACAAGATTCCACTGCAGACTACCTTGACCTTAAGACATCTTTAACATTTACTAAACCAATGCAAATAAAAATAAAACCAATATTATAAATGTTAAATCTTATTACAAAAAAAAAATATCTTTTGTCTATTCGAATAATAATTTTTGTAAAGGTTACATAGCAACAGTTTAATATTTTTATTAGTTTTAGTCAAGCTTAAAAATTGTATAATAGAACAAAAACATTTATGTAAATTGGTTGAATAAATTAACGAATTTATTAACATGTAATGTTCGTAAATATCAACATATTTGCACAGCTCTATGGGGTAATGATCCGATATCAGTCAATGATGAAAAAAGGGAGACGCGTGAACACTTTTCAAGTCATAAGTCGACGACAAAATAGTGAAACTCGTGTCATTCTCATTTCTCATAGTTTAGTTACGTTACATCGAACAAAATAAATATACACATACTAAGTTAGTACAGACGGAATTTTGGTTACAAATTTTAACATTACCTTATACCTTATTATTGCATTTATTGCTTACGTGCTATCGAGTACCTTTTTGAATATTATTTCAATCCCTTATCAATTAAATCATAATCTAAACGTATTTATTTATGTTTATTAAATATGCAAACAAAATAAATAAATAACACTTACTTGTTCAAAGTCCTGACGTCAAATCCCTTCTCAATATATTCTATACCAGCTGGCACCGCCATGGTCAGTAAGAGACGCGGCTTCCCAGTCTTTTCCGACTCTCTTTCGAACTCCTCTCGTAACTCCTTCACGAGTTTAGCGTAATTTTCTCTGTCTTTAGCCTTGCCGCCATCACGGAACGCTGGGTACTCCCAATCTAGGTCGAGACCGTCGAAGTGGTTTTGTCTTAAGAACTGGAAATAATGTTATTAAACCCAAATTAAGAATAGAAATACACATATTTTTATACGATTGTAAAAATACAATAACGAACAATGAACAAGTTATGACAAAAGTTTACGAATAGAGATAAAATCAAAAAAAAAATTCAAATTGTTCTCCCGCGCTTTTATTTTTTTTTTACGGAAAGAACACATCTGTCAAAACTCATACAGCCAAAGATGTAACAACTGGCAACACTATTAAAAAAAACATTGAAGAGAAGAATAACATTACCTTCAGTAAATTAATTATATTCTATTACAATACAAACTTGGTGCGTAATTTAAAAAAAATATTTACATACACATGAGAGTAATTTACTCCTACGTAAGTGTTTTCGGTTTTGGAATAATCATTGAACATTATTGTAATACGCCAGTGTTTAGCTAATTACCTACGTCTTGTCAATTTAAATGCTCTAAACAACCAGATATCCGTTCCTCTAATAACATATAATGTGTAGAAAGTGCTTTCATACTTGACGTTTTAATGTACTATGTTGTGGGAAAAGTGATTAATGTTGCTCAACGTACACAATCTTAAATAGAAGTGTAATTAATGGATTTATGACAGTCATAAAATAAACAAATCAGCTATTCATGAAATACAATTAAACACATTGAGCTCATTAGGAGAAAACAGTATTATTAAATCTGACTGTGTCGCTGATAAATGAAATATAAGAATTCTTATGGGATATTTTTTAACAATACCTTTGGATAAATATTTATATCCCATTTAACAATGAGGACTGATGAAAGAACAATAAAACAGACTGGCAAAATGTGCATTATATTTTACTTCGAAAAGACGCCATATTTAATGTCGAGATGCACAGAATGTCAAGGAGACTATTATTTTTAATGGACTATGATTTTAAGAAGTGAAAGTTATTTATAAATGCATTAATATCATCGACAAAACAGAAACCTTGTCCTTATCTATTTTATTGAAAAAAAAAACAAAGACAAAATCAACATTTTTCTTATTTTTTGAATTTCGAAGCAACACAAAGCAATTTGAAACCCAAGATTACAGCGAAAATACGTGTCATTATTCATTTTGAATTCAGAACTGTATCGAAAGAAAATTAGTTTTAACTTGACACTGGCACAAAGTCTGATCATTGCCATAGTCGAAAAAAATAAAATCAATACCTAACGTCAAAAACTTACCTTTATAACATTCCTTACGAATTCCTTCCTCCTGTCCTTGGAAGCGACCATTGGTGAAAATCTGGAGGAACCTTCATTCCAACCACCAATCGCGAGAATTGTCTTCAAATTCTTGTTGTACGTTTTCAAACCAGTGAATTTGGCGTAACCACCTGAGAAATATCGATTATTATAGAAAATTATCTATTTGAAATAGTAATGAAAATTGCGTTATGATAAATACCTAATTGGCTACACCCTACGAGTCGACTGAAATCATTTTTTAATTGTGTTCCATTTGTTGTAAGTCAATTCTCATTTATTTTTACGAAAATAAAACAGCAATGTAACAGCTTAATTGGTTTTAGTATATCAAATTGAATACATGCAATAGTTGAAACTGAATCTCATCGTCAAGTTTCTTAAAAATTTTAAAGAAAGATGACCTATATTTTTATTCCTATACCTATTTCCTTTGGGACCTTACCCTTACCCATATAGGAAACGATATCTTGTATTTTTCTCGGAATTCATACTTCATACTTTTATTCACATGACAAATATTTAAACTAACCTTTTTCAATATCCTGGTACTTATCAAAAGGCTTCAATGTGTTGTCCTTAGTGAACCCTCCGAACGCGTACACAAGATGCGTGCAAAGGTACGGGTTGATGTTCTGCGGGTTGAACTTGGCTGTGCCCGGCCGGTAAACCGACCAGTTTGTGTAGTAGCAGACCACGCGTGGTGAACTGGAGAGTGCTGTAAGAAAATAATATGGTTAAGGCCTATGCAAATGGATCGGGTTATGCCTTTGGGTATGTATGCGTGGTAAGTCTATTTGCTGTTTATACCTTTGTTAAGTATATCTGATTGCTATGAAAAAGATGATTCAAACGTGCTTCTATATCAGTCCTAGTAATCTATACTAATATTATAAAGCTGAAGAGGTTGTTTGTTTGTTTGAACGCGGTAATCTCAGGAACTACTGTTCCGATTTGAAAAATTATTTCGGTGTTCGATAGCCTTTTTATCGAGGAAGGCTATAGGCACAGACTAATAATAATATACTACGTATTATATACAACTATAGGCTATATATCACGCTAATACCAACAGGACGCGGGTGAAACTGTGAAGCGCACCTAGTCGTAAATAAGTTTGACTTTGTGTGTTTGTGTCAATCTGTAGTATCGTGGACTAATATGTGGTGTTGGAAACGCATTACGCGTTTTATATTTAAATAGTGAAAAATATATTTTATTTACCGTAGCTATGATTGACTAGGTTTTTAATTCGGGGTGTGTTCTATGGAAATCTATTATTATTATTTAAAACATGGACAAGGCCACGGACTTTAAATTAATCTATACTTTAATATTATAATACTGAAGAGTTTGTTTGTTTGAACGCGCTAATCTCAGAAACTACTGTTCCGATTTGAAAACATATCATCACGCTACGACTAACATGAGTGGAGCCACGGTGGTGAAACCGCGTGGAGCAGCTAGTGAATAAAAAAGTAATTACTGAACCAATAACTCAATGAATTCAGATTTGAATAAACTACGTTTAAAACACTCGTTAAACTCCGTTTTCACTTAATAGATTATTTCCTACAAAAAGCATTAAGGTTTTACGAGAGACGTTGAACAATGCTCTATTGTCGGCGTCCATTGGAAGTGCATTGGCCTATACTTGGCCTCTACTATAGAATATACGACTAATTTATATGTAAATACTGAAATAACTTTAAACCGCGGCGATGCTTATATGACAAAACAAGTTCATATTGTGATCAATATGTGTAGTATATTTTAAGTCTATTGTAAATAATATAAAAGACAAGATGACTCACAATAGCGATATATTCAAAATAGTGTAAATTATATAGTATCGTAAAAAACCCACGCTCAATAAGTTATAATACGTATTATAATACGTCGTAGAATTTAAATATACCAAATTAGGGGATCATCATGAGTCCATTAATGTTCCCACTGCAGGGACACGGGCTTCCTTTGAATGTTCAGACCATTATATTATCACTAGTTGTGCCCTGCGGTTTTACCCGCAGTGCTCCACTCTTGTTGGTCTTAGCGTGATATAATATGCCCATTGCCCTCCTCGATACATTTATCGGCTATCTAACACCGAAATAATTTTTCAAATCGGACCAGTAGTTCCTGAGATTATAGATTATATATGAATGGTATTTTCATACTTAATTGAGGTTTAATCATACTATTAATATCTTTACATATTTTTAATCCGTAACTATCTGTACCAAAACAGTCTGTGAAGGAAAAACATTTTTGCAAGCAAATCGCATTGCTTCATTCTATTTGTGGCCGGTCCATATATGGCCACGATTGTCTCTTTTGTTCTAGAACAATGGACTTCTTGATATACGGTTCCCGATTGTACT
This sequence comes from Colias philodice, assembly GCF_061535455.1. Classification (NCBI taxonomy): domain Eukaryota; kingdom Metazoa; phylum Arthropoda; class Insecta; order Lepidoptera; family Pieridae; genus Colias; species Colias philodice. The sequence goes on along the minus strand of NC_143098.1, from coordinate 10,398,236 downwards.
GGCTTTTTGTCGGAATTACTATTTTAGTATCTATTTTTGTAGCGAATGAAGATGTGAGTAGGAAGATACGGAATTATTGTTTTTTATTTGGTAGTAAATATTACATTTTAAATGTATAACGTTTCAGTCATCTCATAACAACGATCTGAATAAACGAACATATAAGGTTATATTTTGTAGACGATTTTTCGTAAATGTGTTTTTGTTTTCTAACACAGAGACATCATACAAGTTAGGTAGGTACATAATACTATTAATATAACCTACTAAAATTAAACAGTAATTGTATTTTTTACGAAATTAGAAAATAATATGTTCAAATTGTAGAACATTGTTTAATAAAGTTCTTATTTTTTTTTATTTTAAAAAAACTCACCTGGTGTGGCAAATGCGAAGACGGCCGCTATTAAAGCCAGCCATGTTGTGTTTCCCTGTGGACAAGCAAACACAATTTATTAACAGAAGTTTCATACTAAATTAGATTAAAGAATAAATGCTGGTAAATCTTTAAAACCTTATAACAATTGTTTCGATGTTTTACATAGCTTAAAAAGCCTATACATGTTACCTTATTCAATATGAAAACTGTGAGCAAATCATATAAAAAATTTGAAGGAAAAACTAGTGGTCCTTCGAGACTAAATTAAAAATTAAGCTAAAATCATCTGGATGAAATTTGGCATTATTATATGAATTAAATAGTTTATGAAATGTTTATATTACGAAGGATTAACAAATTACTAAGTTCTCATTTAATCACCTTTTTATTGGACCTTTGGATCCTTTTTAAAGTATGCAAAGATGTCAAAATAAGTAAACATGACGAAATATTTAAGGTCGCTTACATTAATATTACATAATTGACAATGTAGTGACCCCTTGTTGTGTCACTGAGAATTTATGTATTTTAAAATAAAATTTATTTGTATATTTCCCAATAAATGCATTTTCCATTCTTTTCTTGACAAACTTCACGTTATATCATTAAAAATTACGAATTTTATACTCAAAGACTTTTATTTTGTGTAGTGTTTCTCAAATAAATGTTTGAGTTTGAGTTTGATGTTACCTAGAAGGGCTGCTACATCTTAACGCGAATGCGTGAGTGAACGGAAGGTTCACCCTGGTAGCGACATGTGCTCTTGACGGGGATATACCAAAGACTGTGAAATATGGCATAGAATTTTACATATCGGCTATCATAAACGCAAGCTATAGGCTAACAATATATGACCAATATTACGCAATAACATTATTTAACAATTCTCCATTGCATCAATTATAAAATATCAATGACATCTATTCTCCAGACGCACAAATACAATAAAGTTCAACAACATCAGAATCAATATTCAAAAGGCTCGAACTAATTCATACCCGTTAAACTAACTGTTTCATAATTGTTTCGTGGCATGAATATGTAACATTAAACAATAGACGCGGTATGTAGACCACACCGAGTATAGAGCTTCCGATGCCTCTTCTATGGTGTAATTGTTATGCTCCAGTTTGGTGCTAAATTTGGGATGGTTAGGCCCGTTTTGCATGTTACCCATTTGCTTATGTATCTGCATTTTTTTGCATAAGATGGTCTTCTTGTATTTGCTCTTACGCAAAGTTTGCATCATGATGTTTGTCTCAACATTGCAGTGTAATTCAATACTTATGTAGTATGTGTTTCATGAAAGAAATCAAAATTCAGTATATAGTAAGTGAAATTGTGAAAACGAACCTACATCATTCGAAGTATAAATAAGGAAATCTAACTTATTATTTATCTTTCAAAATGACAATAAAACGGAAATTCTCTTTGAGAAACCGTCTATCTCTATCCATTAACTTTATTAGTTAGAATAATACAATCAATCAATTTAAGTATTAGTCAATCTGAGTAATACTAAAATCGTGCCTGTGAAAAGAGCCTAAGGAAGTTTCGTCTCTAATGTCACTTGACCAAATTGAGCTAGCGGATGTAAAGCCTTAAACATTTCAAGGTCACGGTACAGTCTATCAGAAATAAGTAGATTTGTAGCACTCGCTATTTTAGTGCAGACTCAAATATTTAAAAACGACTGTATGATGCCCCAGATTTATCAGTATAGAAATATTGTAAACTTCTATCAAATGGCCTATTCTAAATTAAATATTTAGTATTACGTTATCTGTTATCAATATATAATAGTGATGGTTTGATTTTCCTAAGCAGTGCATCTTATATTACCTTCAATGTATTTGATACACCCTTAGCGAAAAACAACCAAGTAACGAAACTTGTATCAAATGCGAAGTGGTTAACATAAAAATAATTATCTATATTGTCCCCTAACATAATACATAAGAAATGGGAAGGAACTCTGATGAAACAAATGTACATAACTTTGTAATTTTACATAACTTAACGACGCAAACACCGTGATAACTTAGGTAACCAAGTAATAACTAAGTGTTCCGTATAATTTCATGGTTTTTGGATGATCTGAACGCTTCCGTAAGCTTTCAATGTGGAATATTGCTACATATGTGTATAACAATGGTTTGCACAGCGATTGTCTTGGACAGTAGATATGCAACAAATTGTTTAAGATTTACTAAACATACATTTTTAAATCTACACTTGCAACAACTATTATTACGTTATAATCATTCTTAAGATGTACAGTAAATTAAATAAATAAATATTTCGGGACAATTTTCACACACGGCACGATCCGATCCCATACTAAGCTTTCGCTTGTGTTATGGAAACCAGATGGCTGATAAACATACATATATAATTTTAAATAAATATTTATATAGATAATTAACACCCAGACATAGAGCAAACATCTATGTTCATCACACAAATATTTGCCCCGGGTGGGAATCGAACCCACGACCAGTGGCTTGGAAGGCAGGGTCACTACCAACCAAGCCAACCGGCCAGTCAGTCAAACCATTCTATATGACAATAACTATATGTATATAATGGTATTTTATATGGTAAATTAGTTACACACAATAGCAGCACAATAGCAGTTTGAACGCATTATGTTATAAACGATTCGTTTACTCCTGAATAAATAAAAAATAATACTAACGCTTAGTTATAATTAAATCCTCTAAAGATTTAGCAATTAACCATTCAAAAAAACGAGCTTAATTTATTAAAATGCGTATCTGCGATCACGTTATTTCTCTCTTCATCGAACATCATCAAAACAACACAAACCTGTTAAACAAAAACACATTTAAAGCAAGCATAATTAAAACACTTCCTAATGAGCGCGATCTAGTTTTTATACGCAGAAATATCTCAGTATCCTAAAGATTGCGCCTGCGCATTACAACACGGACATTGCCACACGCTCACTGAGACGGTATACGAAACTGTTCCATTCCTATATCGTGGTGTAAGTGTTTATCAATGGATTGTATTTGTGTACTTTTTAAGCTTGTATTGATGGAATTATGGATACAGCTAAAAGAATAAAAAAATTATCATCTATACTTATGTTATAAAGCTGAAGAGTTTGTTTGTTTGCTTGATCGCACTAATCTTAGGAACCACAGGTCGGATTGGAAAAAATATTTCACTGTTAGATAATCGATTTATCGAGGAAGACTATAGAATCGGAGCAATGTGTGTGCCTTTCAGGGACTTTCAATTACTTTCCGATATTTTATTTCAGAAATTCTCAATTCGAAAAGCCAAAACAGCCAGGATATAAATTATTATATGTACGTCGATGTTTTTATAAAATTATTTGGTTCTAAAATAAAAAAAAACTCATATAGACAACTGATATTTTAATAATCTGTAAAAAAAGGTATCTATTTAATGTAAGCAATTAACCACCGGATTGTATTTTTTGTACAAACAACCAGTTTCCTTATCAATGTATAGATTAACAGGATTATTTATATTTCCTATATTTAAAGAGGCATTAAAATTAATAACTTTATGTTCGAGTATTTAGATACAAATTGGTTAATGAAACTATTTAATTTTACACGCGAATAGAACTCTACGTTGATTTTTAAAAGGTTTTTTACTACATTTCATAAATTTTCAGTTATCTATAACATACATATGAAAGTTTTATCGTGTTTGATAAAGTAAAAAAAAACCGCCCAAGTGCGTGTCGGACCACGCATAAAGTAGGGTTCCGTAGTCATGTTTTGTCACTGCGCTGTTTTGTATTTTCTGTGACAGACTAGGACGTAGAATATATTGTGCTGTGACAGACTAGGACGGACGAACTGAACGATCTTATAAGGGTTCCTTGTCGGACTACGGAACCCTAAAAATAGAAGAAAACATAAAAAAAATAGCTGATACGCTACGAAAAAACATTCCAGCAATTTAATAGATAAATTCTTCGCAGAAAATCCCACGTTTTACAAGATTCTACGCAAATACTACGCAAATCCGAGTATCAATACTTGCCATACGCATATAAGCAAATTATTACGTAACTATGGTAACACAAATAGTATGATTCCTGTATTGTAGCATTCTCTCCACGAAAGTGATCACTTTCTAAGTAGTACGCACGACTGGATTGAGTGATTTTTTTTTTCTATTATTTCCAAGAAAATATTAGGTATAAATTGGAGTAATAGTTTTAATCTTATCTGTGGTCAATTAGGTATTCGCATACGCTTGAAAGTCTTTTGAATAATGTATAAAGACATATTTTTTATCTTTGAAAATGTTTTTAAAAAAATAATCATAAAAAAAAATATTGGAAGAATTTTAAAGGCCATATGAATTACTCATATGATATTTTGACACTATACAAATGTATAAAAAATAAAAAAGACCACTGAATAATAATTTAATAATAATATAAAGTCATCTAGAACAAGTATTTAAATTGAAAGGTATTTATTACCACATACCGATGATATGAGTAATCTATGATTAAGCTCCATGCAAATAAGTTATTCCAAGTTAAATAAGCTTATCCTTAAAGAACTTTAACATATTTTATAAGTTACTAGCTTTCCGCCTGCGGCCTCGCCCGCATTTTCAAAGAAAAACCCGCATAGTTCCCGTTCCCGTAGGATTTCCGGGATAAAACCTAGCCTATGTTGCTCAGTGAAGATGCAGCTTTCTAATGGTGAAAGAATTTTTGAAATCGGTTTAGTAGTACTTTATGCGTGAAAACAATACATACCTACATACATAATTACAAACCTTTCCTCTTTATAATATTAGTATAGATATAGATAAAACATCTTATTTATTTGTCATTTTATATACTTCTTGCTGGTTCTTATCACCATATACGTGTAAATATTCTGTATTTAAAATAGCTCCATGACTTAGCTATAACAAATGAAATCTGAATGCTCTAAACCACACAGAAGTTTAATGTGTTATGAAATAATGTTTTATTCTTTCTTCATAATTATTTTGTGTACGCATTTGCTGAACCTATGCAAGGATTATGACTCACAAATCATAAGCATTGATATAAACAAGATCATTAATATTAGCAATTTCGACATCAGTATGTTATTAATTTTTTATCAAGACGTAGTTAATTATTTACATCCAAGAAATCTTGACCTGATTTGACAGAAACGATATATTTTCACTACATCATACATATAATTATGCGCAAGAACAGGAATTCCTGTGCCATATGATTGCCTGTAAGTGGAGCGTGACAGCGTCTCGTAGCGTGACGCGTGACGCACTGACGAGAGTGTATCCGATATATAGATTATAAGGAATGGCCTTGTACTATTTCTGTGTAATGTAAAATGTAAATTATGTGTTTAAGATCCTGCTTAATTAATTTAAGGATGAAAAAAGGTAGCTGTTGAGTAGTTTTAAATTCCTGAATATAATATTAGGAGAAACAGGAAAAAAAATATTTAGATCGATTATTGAAAAGTATTAATGCTTTAAAAATGGTAAACGCTGATAGATTAAATAAAACTTCAGTATTTTCGTATAAAAAATAAATAAAAATGAAACAAGCTCTACCAAATTATACTTTTGAAAGCACGAAAAAGAGTTCACATTTCCAAGATTTCCTTCCTCCTTAAAAAGGGACTACAAAAAAGAAGTCAAACGTCATAAGTATTTAAAAAAGATTTTTAACTACTATTAGATATATTATTCTCCACACATCACCGTTAGATTACCCATATAAAACTTAGGTCATAAGATATTTACGAAACACTCAAAATGCAATCCTTACCAAAGGTCACGGTATTAGCTAAAGGTCATATTACAAAATAGACCGCTCGTCGGAATTTTAATTCTTTATTCATTGGAAAGATTCACGAAAAGGTATTTATATTTGCATTGGCTATCGTCAAGCTTGCAAAATTATTTTTAATGCGTTAATAATAATTCTCGTATTACATTTATAAAGTAGAATGTCAAAAAATTACTGAAAAATAATGAATATTATTTTTTGAAATAACATTTACGAATAAGATACTCATATCTTAATTATTCTACAAGTATCTTGATTCATAAATAGTAATTTTAATCATCTTTGAAATTTAAATAAACTCTTTGGTTTTATAAATCCTGAATCTTTGTAGGTTCAACCTAAATCGTGTTATTTCCTTAATACTAATACACATGTCATTCATACAGTACAATATTAACATGTAACATACAACATATAAAATAGTGAGAAAATAATAATTTCCTCAAGAACCTGTTCGTACAGAAATTTAATGAAAAGTGAGAGTGTAGACCGGTTTCCGCAGCCTTTGAAAATGAAATCGAAATTGTTATAACATTCTTGATGTAATACGCCGCTGTTTGTGAACTATTTCTACATCCTTAAAACTATACTAGATTTCCACCCGCGGATTCGCCTGCGTTTTCAAAGAAAAACCCGCATAGTTCCCGTTCTTGTAGGATTTCCGGGATAGCCTATGTCTTATTCTGGGTCTTCAGCTACTTACATACCAAATTTCATTGTAATCGGGTCAGTAGTATTTGCGTGAAAGAGTAACTAACATCTATCCATCAATCTTCACAAACTTTCGCATTTACAATATTAGTAGGATTTTACTATTTTTGCCTAATTATATATTAACTGTTATTCGTTACAAGAATGCTAAAAATAATGTAAAAACATCTTTCTATTCATATATTCTATTTTTTAAACAATTGCTGTAACATGACAAAAGAGAAGAGTACAATAATAGAGCTTCGTAATCAACATACTCGGGATAAATAACATTATTTTTTAAAATAATAGTTAAATTATTCAATTCCAAATAAACAATACAGATTAACAGTCGTTAAGTTTTATCACATATTTCATGTATCACTTTCCTAGGTCACAAATATCTTAGAAACCAGAACTCCAGACCGAGGTCACTTGCACACGACCTGGCTCACAATGACATTGTTTGAATACCACAGAATAATTATATTATATCGGTCTACAAAACGTGGTCATAAAAATTTTATAATATGATTCAATAGCCTTTAGAACACTACACCAAATCTACCTCCTGTAAGAGATTTCACACTCTACCATTTAATTTGGCCAGTAACATTTCAAATTGGTCAATCGACAGGACGTTGTTGTTTATTTTGTTTATAGATTAGGTACATCGACATTTAAGAAATACAGATAATAAAACTAAAATTTAAAACCTCTTAATTGCCACCACTTAAAAAACACAGCGCTTAACACATCCTTTGTCTTTTATTTCTATATCTTCTAGCATTTGTGACAAAACAAAAACAATTATAATATCTTTGGTATTTAAATTATAATTTGTAGCACGAACGGAATCTATTTTGGACTTGTATAATGAGTACGGGACAAAAGCACAAACAAGAATGTGATATCAATGTCAAATGTATCACGTTTGAATCCGTATTGACTCATAGATGGACATATTTTATCTTTCCTTTGAGAACACCTATAGTACAAAAATTAATCTCGATATTTTGTAAGTTATACTAAGTATTTATTTCAAGTTATTCACATACATTAAATTAAGAATTGAACCGAAATTTCGAAGACTAAAAGTAGGTATAAGACTACTATTCATTATCTATACTAATATTATAAAGCTGAAGAGTTATTTTGTTTGAACGCGCTAATCTCAGGAATTACTGGTCCGATTTGAAAAATTCTTTCGGTGTTAGATAGCCCATTTATCGAGGAAGGCTAGGCTATATATTATCATCACGATAATACCAATAGGAACGGAGCAATGTGGGTGAAACCGCGCGGCACAGCTTATATATTATGTTATATTATAATCAGCATAGTCCATTCATACCCATCAAAAAAGTATTTTATTACGTAACTAAGGGACCAAATCAAGCTCCATCAGATTAATGGCCTTGTCATAATCGCTGAGAGCAGATGGATAATTATTAAAAGCTAACAAAAGAATACTTTCACACTCTTTGTCTATGTCCAATATTGGAAATCCATTAGCTCTTCAAATATATGGAAAATCATACATAATAACTTGGCAATATAAATTGTGTGAATAGCCTTTTCAGGTAAGTATGCTACATCCTAGAGTCTAGACCATGCTTTTCGTTTTCTACCAGGCGAAGTGACGGTCAAATGCACGAAATGATGGACAAATTAAATGATAAAACATATACTTTAAAAAACTAAATAATATACTTTAATAAGAAACTCATGGAATTATTGCACTAATTAATAAAGGACTTTGAATCAAATCTGACCTTTAAAATGGGTCAAAATAGAGTCTATAGGACTCTGTTGCATACAAACATGTCAGGTGAAGCTTATAAAATGCTTATAATTCCTTGTTAATAAAATAATTCGCAACACACAAGCAAAAGAGTGTACGTTTTTCTTTTGTCTGTGTTTTTTGTTATTTTGTTTCTGGTGCAAATAAAGTATACTCATTCATTCATTTATTCATTCAAAAGAGGCTTATTAATTAGATCCTGCATACATTACTCTATTTTTAAGTTGGTTAAATATTCCTATGACACATACACGTTGCAAGAGTTCAGAAGCAGACAATACAAACATTACAACATTTCATTGCTCAATATTTATTCGCACGCATTTGACTCTTAACGCAATTTGAACCTTATTCCTTTCAATTAAGCGTGATGATCGTGATAATGATTTGTAATCTTAATAATAGAATTGCAAACAACTATAATTCGATTTGAATAACGGTCTGATAATTATGGAATTAACTAGAGCTGTATTGCAATAGTTCGGATTTTGATGATTTACTTCCACGGGAAATCGTTGCCCTGTCGAATTTCTACTAATTTACGATATTACATATTACACATATTTTTTATATATATGTAGCAGTAACAACAATATTTTTAACTGTATATTATTAAAAAAATCGTAAAAAGGCAAACATCGAACACCCTTTTAAGAATCTTGTAGCCTGAAAGAAATGGATATTATTTCCAAAATAATATCAATATCTTTAAGAAATAAAAGTCACTCTTTCTTAAGTTATTATCCATCTCATATAATACGTGTTGTAGCATGACAGTATTGTGTTACAAAAGACATCAACGCGCTTCAGAGACGCATGGTATAAATTTACGCACTCAGTTGAGTGTATAAATCTTGGGAATATAACTAAATATATAAATAAATAAAACTATGTGTAATTTTATAAGGTACAAGTGCAATAGTTTTCTCGTTAGTGTAAATGGTGATTTACAGCAACAGCACAATTTGAAAACTGATTTGGTTGAATATTTCAACGTAGTTTTTCCAAATGCTTTTAAATTAAATAAAACAGGTAAATTTTTAAGCAAAAAACAACAAAAAAACATCCATTAGATATTAATGAAAAGGTCAGTATTTCGTAAATTTATATCTACTAGGTATAAATATATAAATAAATATATATATAATAAAACAAGAATATAATAAGTCTATCCAAGTGTCTCTCAATCATCCAACTTTCAATTACAATCAAATATCTTTACAAGTAATTAAACAGGAATCTACATCATAGTTCAAAAGAATCTATAGTAGCAATTACACATGTAAACCTATAATGAGTTCCACACCATAATTATATATATGTATATACATAATACGACGTCTGATCGTCCGTCACATAGAATAGAAAGCGCGCCCCGCCCGCCTTGCGTCATCGATATCACTTTCAAATATTATTTGTTTATCTGATGTCAGCAGGTGTCAAGGAATCGATGCGAATGTTATGTCACGATGTTCTGGTGAAGACGGTATTTTCCTTAATGGCTGGTTCACACTTTGATTAGTGCGAGTGCAGGTGATGAGTAGTACTACGTGTGGACAGCGACTGTTTAGTGCGAGTGTTTAGTAGGCTGTGTAGTAAAGTGAATAGAAGCGTGTTCTATTTTTTTGCGAGTGGACTGCGAGTAGCCACGTCCCGCGCGCCCTCCCTTCCCCCTCACTCGCAGTGTGCCTGCCTAAACACGTCTGGACAGGAGTGTTTAGTGTTTAGTGTTTAGCGTAGTGTGTAGCGTCGCGAATTTCACCATTGTCCTGCACTCGCACTAATCACCTGCACTCGCAGTTGAATTGGACACTACTCGCACTACACACCTGCACTCGCACTACACACCTGCACTCACACTAATCAAAGTGTGAACCAGCCATAACTTATAGTTGTCCCTACTAATGTTGTTGATACAAAAAACTTAACGTACTTAAGTAATTCTTGTTCATGTTAAAAGTACGTTAAACTCGTGCCAATACAGATGCGCTGATTTAATGTGTATTAGAATCCAAAATCCGAAATACATTAAATTTAACAAAGATAGTGAATATATAACTTGAAGGAACGTGTAGTGTGAACTGTGAAGTAGCGATAAACGCGATAAATGTAAGTATCTAAAATGCGTTAATCTCAATGTCAACTCTAAATTATATGAGTGTAAAATGGAATACGTTAAGTTTATAAGTAATATAATTTGGTAAAAAAAACAAAAACTTTAACGTATGTCAGAAGTAATTGACAACAAAAAGGTTTAAACCGTATACAAGCAAGGTATTAATGACAATTAATTGAAGAAAAACCTTTTAACTATTTAAACAATTCGTAAATCATTACCGCAATTCAACACTTGCGCTAAATGGCAGGTATACCAGATTCTTCCTGACATTTTTAGACTAAACCAACGAGGAAGGAAAAAATGTTAAAATAATCCGCCTTATACCAAACTTTTATGCTAAATGCACCAATTATAGATGTAATGGCTGCATTCGTTTATGGTCACTTGTAGAGGTTTGAAGTTATGTAAGGAAAGTTCTGTACTCATTATAAAGAGGTAGGAGTGTATGTTGATTTGTTTGTAAAAATTCTTTTGAACAATAAATTATTTTATAATATGCAGAAAGTTGCATTGCTCCTTATTTTATATACCGAAATGTATATATTCCTGAGTAGCATAGTATTTTTGAACGAGCGACTTATACGTGAAACATTTTTTGATTATCTAAGGATTATCACAGACTTTGATGTGATGCGAAAGTGGGAGTATATACATATAGAGAAGAGCAATTTTACAATAAATAGTTCGTGTAGTAGTTCACTAATAGATATAACGAATAATCAATCTCAGTGTCAAATGCATACTGATTTTATCTTTTAATCACCACTTGAAACATATCTATCTATCACAACTTTCCTATTTATTAATGAATGTATGAAATAATATAATAGTATGTTCCTTTAATATATGACGAAGAGATTCGACATTTCATTGGAATGTTCATATCACGGATGTGTTTTAAGATTTAACGTTTAAATAAGGTTTCGATAAATAATTATAATTTCGACCGGACTTTTAATTAAACATAAATGGATTTCAATACATATTAACAAACCAATTTCTTAACTATTGCTATATTCTTATAAGCAAGCAACTTTTAAATGTAATTTCATCCGGCTACTATAATATTATAAATGCGAATATTTCAAAATTTGTTAATCGATTTATTCTTATTACTCGAGATTTTGTAAATACAGGTAGCTGTGTCTCGCGGTTTCACCGCTCCATTGGTCTAAAGTCTAAACGTGATGATATAATATAGCCTTCCTCGAAAAATGGACTAACAGTGAGATAATTCTTCAACCAAATTAGACCCGTGATTCCTGAGATTAGCGTATCCATCCAAACAAACAAACTCTTCAATTTTATATTACTTATAGAAAACGGAATAAAAATTGGCAGAGATATAGAGCGTCGCATTTTTGTATAAGTACAACAAAAACAAAGTCGTAGGCTGAAGCTTAGTCATCCCAGGCAATGCAATATTTATGTAACGTTAATTTTTCTTGCGGTATCAATAACAATTGACAACTGCACTTTTATTACACTATTTTTTGTTACAAAACATTATCTTTTAAATACGGAAGACATTTAAATGTAAATGTTTACTGGTATTGCAAATTCATACACAATCAATTCTTTCTATATTTCAGCCAGACTGCATGCTCATTCAAAATGTTCCATCTATTACTTTACTATATTCATAAAAATTATTTCAGCGGTTCAGCTGTTTTTTTTTTTTTGTTTTTCAAGTGGTGTCTCTCGATGTTAGCCTGAAGGGCTTCTACATCTTCACGCGGACGCGTGGGTGAACTGAAGGTTCACCCTGGTAGCGACATGCGCAAGGGCGTCCCCCCTTGTTAAGCTGTGAACATAGTCGCATTAAGTATTTTACTTATTTATTTTCAAAAGTTGGCTTATTTATTACCTCTGTTGATTAGCTTGACAAGCTCCTTGACCCATTTTAATGTATAAAAAGTAGATATATGAATTAATTTTATGTTTTCCATACTATCTTATAAAAAATATTTCACGTGTCGAATTTAAACCGTATCTCAAACACGGTGTGTCAATAAGTTTTACGGTTTCACCTCGTTAGCGGAATGCAAATTAGCGATACATGTAAGTACAAGGTACCGTTGGCTCATAGTTTGCTTTGTTTCGTAACGTTCATTGAGAGAGCTTCTATGTGCGTATTGAAGGGGTGTATACATTCTTGTTTTACGCAGTGAACTTACTACTAAACGGACTTTAAACGCGATTTATTCATTATATTATTTTCAGTCTCCCCGTGAATCGAATAAATCGCGTTTAAAATCCGTTAAAATCTTTAATTTCTAAATGTATAATACTCGCGTAAAATCAAACACTAGAAAATACTAGTAAACTTACTTGTTAGAATAGAACAAATTCGATTTCGAGGCGGGATTCGAACCTGCGTCTTTTTGCCATGCCGGGCAGCCGGGGTAACGACTAGCCTCTCGACCGCCTGTAATTCTTCGCGATCTTGCCTGAATAATCGAATTTCTTCTACTCTTTCCCAAGCATATGAATGCTATAAAAAATTATATTAAACTAGCTTCCGCCCACGACTTTGTACGTGCATCCTCGTTTTTTCCCGTTCCCGTAAGAATTTTGGGAAATCCTTTCTTAGCGAATGCCTACGTCCTTACATCTACCTGCATGCCAAATTTCAGCCCGATACGTCCAGTGGTTTGGGCTGTGCGTTGATAGATCACTATATCAGTCACCTTTGAGTTTTATATATAGATTTTATATATAGATGTATATATAGATTATACTACGTTTATATCATAGCTTTTTGATACAAACGACACGTCTTGTATCGTGTATCGACTATTTATTAAAAAGCAGTAATCTATTTCTATGGATTTTAGCGTTCCTACCACGTATTGAGATGATATCGATGTTTTTGTATTACAATGTTTTAATGAATATGTATTACGTGCAATGGAATGCAGGTGGGAGTTATAATGAGAAGGTCGTATTTCGACCATCAGGCGTGTCATTAATATCTCTATTTGATTTAAAAGTCTATGGTATCAAAACAAACCGATGAAGAGTTTCATGAGAAAAAGACAAAGCAAATATGTATGTCTCAAATTTCAAAAAGAAACTGGAAAGTATTTTTGTGCGTATGGCTATAAACTCATGGAGGGTTGTCGCGTAAAAACAGGACAGGACAGTTCTTTGGCATATTATGATAATATATTATGATGTTACATATGTATTTTGTAAAATTAAATTGTAGAATTGACATGTTTAAAAAGAGCAACTATGGAGTTTCGTCTTCTTTGGTTCTTCTCCGTAGATACTGCTTTCCGAATCGGTGGTAAATGTTAAAAATATGTAATGACGTTTCAAAAGTGCTTCTAGAAGAAGTCTAATTGAATAAATAAATGTAAACTCAATAAATAAAAGATTTTCACTTCTGATTATACCATTTAACCTGTGGCAAAATAAAATATGAATACGCGAAAGTGTGATTAACTAATCTGTCACGAACATTTATGAAAGTTTGCATACTTGCAGCGGGTCTCGATTGCAAGGTCAATTGCTAATATCTCCGGTCCTTGCTTAGCGGCTATCATTTAAAATTTCTCCTTTTAATAGTCTTTGAAGTAGTATATTTATTATTGAATGAACAGGGCCTTTGCCCTTGCAGTGAATGAACTGAGTAATGTACTTGGAATACTGCCATCTCATGGCTACAAATATACATATAGCTTTTCGTATATTAGTGTGTTGAGTTAATTATCAACTATGTAAAAAGATAAAGACGCCGTGATTACTAATACAGCGTGTATTGTATTATATTTTGGTGCACTCAAATATTTTTTTATCTAATAATTGTTACATTTAAGTTTATTCAAATAAAATAAACATTAATTTGGCACAATTATATAATACATAATAGTAGTGGTCAACGCTCTACTACGCATAATATTTTCAACACAATATTATGTTGACTGAAAAGATGGATAATATATTGATTGGTGGATGTTCATTACTCTTACACAAAATAACATATTTATTAGATTTTTTTACAGAAATAGATTTTGGTCTGGCTTACAGTAAATGCAGACTTTTTACCCAGATAATAAGTACATATACCTACACGGGACACTAGTATTTGATTAAAACTCTATATATCTACTCAATTGATTTTAAAAAATAGTTTTACACATCGGTTCGTTGGCCTATTTAATCTGTAGTACTAGATCATATACTGCAGTTACATTTACCCATAGAAGACACATTATTTTTGAGGATTTTTTCTATCCCGTGTCCTTACCGGCGAAGCTCAGCTAGTTACTTATAAATTTTCCACATACCTACCAAATACAGCAGCAATAGCGTGTAACGCGAGTAAAGATAAACATTTATTTCGCAGGTGACCTCTAGATGCCGAGAAAGTAGCCGGAGTTATATAATCGTGAGGTTCCGTTTATTCACAATGTACGCAGTTTTCATATTGAAGATCCCGTCAATATTAATCGTTGATCAGTTATTTATAGGGAAATTTAATTTCCTGTTAACAGTTAACAAAGATATGTTATTAAAGTGTGTTATGGTTGAATTATAGATAGAGATAAGGCTTTCTTCGGATATAGAGAAAGTAAATAGGTAGAATATGAAATGACTAGCTGTGTCCCGCGGTTTTACCCGCATTACTCTGTCCCTATTCTTTTTAGCGTGATGATATATAGTTTTTAGCCTCCCTCGATAAATGGGCTATCTAACACCGAAAGAATTTTTCAAATCGGACCAGTAGTTTCTGAGATTAGCGCGTTCAAACAAACAAACAAACTCCTCAGCGCTTTGTAATATTATTAAATATAGATTTAAGTTATGCATATTCAACTTAGATTTTTAAAAGCATAAGAAACTTCGCATGTTCTTTTAGAGTTATATATTTTTACCTATTTAATGAATTTAATTCAACTCCAAGTAGCAATTTGTTATCAATCATACATCTAACTTCACAAACATTCGCATTTGTAACAGTTAAATAAAAACATACAGCAACAGGTTAATAACAAACAATGAACGTCGTTTATGGAGCAATTCATTCATCCCAAATTGCCCAACCAAGCTAGTGGTAATAAAAACAATAAATTTCCAAATAAATGGCGGCATAAAACTATTACGCGGTTACTGGACCAGATCCGACCGCAATGAAATCATGCTGGCCTAATCTAATAAACTACATGAAATAGTATTAAAGATTTATTATAATCGGAGGAAATAAACATTCGTAAAGTTAAGATAATTGAAGGAAACTTTATTTGTTTTGTTGATTAAATAATTATGGATCTAAGCGCAAAACAATGTATGTATTGATGTAGATTGTAACAATACTAAATTGTAATTTAGTATTGTTGGGGTTAATAAAAGAAAAAATTATTAACAATTTTCGATGCATTTCTAAAAATCAACAAGTCATAAATATTGACTTATATTAACTTAGACAAAAACTTCAATGATCTTTTATAGACATCTTATTCTAGGATTAAGATGACACGAAGACAATCTTGAGGCACTTAAATCGAAAGAATCAAAATTCGATCACAGAGATGAATTCGTGAGTTGTCTAGTAGGTCAAGGCGCCATTACGCTAAATGCGAAAGATGCAAATTCGTATCCCCTAATCATAAACTATATAAGATACTATCGGTCCGCCCCGGCTTCGCCCGTGGTACATATTTCGCAATAAAAGGTAGCCTATGTTCTTTCTCAGGGTCTAAAGATTATCTGTGCCAAATTTTATCAAAATCGGTCCAGTAGTTTATGCGTGAAAACCATACATACATACATAAATAATTACAAGCCATTCCTCTTTATAATATTAGTATAGATATGTACCTATGTATTATGTATATTTTATATGTATAAAGCTGGAATGTTTGTTTGTTCGTTTTATTGCGATAATCATAGCTAGTTCGCTAGCCACAGGTATAGCCATAGCCAAAGCTAGTTTATGTACCTATAGTAGTTAGTAGGAATGGTCAAATGTTTGCTTCTAATACCGACTACCTTATTACTATTATGATCGCTGATATCAAGAGAAGTTGGTAGAGACTTTCACATAAATCGGCAAATTGAATCTTAATGAAATATTGGATAGATGTAAATAATTTGGAAAATCCAAAAGTGCACGCCTCATAATTTTTTTTTAATAAATATTTATTAATTATTATTTTTGTTTATTTAATAACAATTAAACCACATCGAATCAGACCCTGAAAAATGAAAGGGTTCTATTCCTGAGCATACTCAAGCGTAAGAGAAAAAAAAAGACTCGATTAGTAAAGTATTTCGGTCGCTATCGTGTTAACAAGAAAAAGGATCCGCACATACAGACACACGGACGTCCAAGACAGAAGTTTTTTAAACTGTTTTTTAACTAGTTTAAATAACAAAAATGACATCAAAAATATCATGAACGTTAAAAATAGTGTTTTTTCTTAATATGTGTGTGTATGTATTATCTTACAAGTGCAATGTATGATACATAAAGACATTTTAAGTTTGAAAAATCAGATGTTTTGCGCGAAGTGACAGTAGTACCCACCTCAACGCTTCGCTTATGAGGCGTGCAATTAATGTCCTTGTAGGTACGTGAGAAAATCTAGAGAGCTATTTATTATAAAGTATATCCTAAACAATAATTCAATTCGTATTGGGTTAGGCTATATAAACTACAAAGGCTGTATAAATATTTATAACAATTCTGTATTCAATTCTGTTATATCATAAACGTTATACCTACTATTATTGATTCACAAATAGTTTCACACTTTCATAACGTTATTACAATGTATCGACGTATTCATCTAAATATATTCTATGGAGTTACAAAATCGAAATGCAGACTTCGTAATCGATTAGATACGATGGCTAGTGCTAAATATTTGATTTGGTAGGAGAAAGTAAATATTTACGTAGAAAATTCTAATATACATATAGACTAGACGTAATAATCGTTCTGAATAAATACTTTGGAACATTTATTCAAAGCGATGGTGTCGTTTTAAAATTTGAAGACGAATGAGAACCAGCAACCAGAAACAGAACCTGAACATTATTTCAGTGTTTGATAGATCATTTATTGAAGAATACTATAGGAAATATATTTAAACGATTTCGATAATTCTTTTTTTATAATATTTCTTGAAGTACGAGGATGGTTCTTCTGGAGAGAAAACGTAAACATGTACCACGGGGGAAGCCGGGGTAGGCCGCTAGTTATATTATAATTATCTACGCTAAGAACAATAAGATAGTAGCAATGTGGGTCAAATGCAAACAGCTATAGTTAATTATATCCCTCACAACCATTAGCAGTTACAGTAGCATTTTCATAAAATTATGATTAAATTGATTACCCTCGTTAAACCACGTTTAAACTTAACCACGTTAACTGTTTCGCAAAGACGACCGCTTGTAATGTCAAAGGTGACATTTGCCTTTCCGACCTTGACAGAGACCACTACTGTGTGCGATTTTGAATCTTATTGAATTAATTTTAAGTATTATTTCAGATGACACCTGTTTGTATTTACTATGAAATTCCGTTTACAAGTATGGCATATTAATAATATAGATGATGAAATCACGGTAGAGCTTTGAGGTCAATTTTTTACATGCGTGTACTTATATGGTACTAGAACAAAGCTATTATTAATAGACAACAAAGAACTATTTAGATTGTACGCGATCAATACTTATAAAAATATACCACTACTAAATAAACAATTTTTTTATCATTGATTAGTACCAAGTAATACGCACAAATGAAAATTATCTATTAATTGATATATATATATATATATATAATATTGTAATGATAATTAATAATCACCATTGCAAATTATAGACGATCGAAGAATCCTTGGTCAGGACTGGAAATTACGCATAAAGAATGGTTAGTCTATAAAGGCGTGCTCACACGAACTGGTTTAACGAAAAGTCAAAGTCGTGAAGTGCTCTTAACTTTGACATTCATACCAGTGAGATAGACAAGCTATTAGCGATGTTGTAAAATATACTGCTGTATACTTCCTGCTGTGAAATTGATGGCACTTTGAATATGTTTTGAAAGTAGTTTTTTTTTTCTGATTAGTTGTACATAATATGTAAAAGCTGGTCATTATTATCTGGACTGGAAAAAACTAATTACTTATGTGATATGTTTTTTACGGGGTTAATTTTTGATTTTTAATTTAAATACGAGATTGGTTAATAAATAATTATATAATAATACCAAATTTTATTTTGGGTTATAATATTTTTGTTTATTAATCTATTGAAAAAGAAATTAAATGACATAGGTCCAGTTAAGTGTTATCTTAAAATTATCTTCAAAATGCTATAAAAATTACCTTTTTGTTTATTTGACAGACCATACAATTCTACATTGTTTACTTGTATCTACAGGGTGTAATCGTTAAGTGTGCACAGGCGATTATTCCGTAATTATTGCAGATATCAAAAAACTTTAAACTGATATCGAAAACCCTTTACCTAATTAGTAAAATTACAATAATAACTTTTAAAAAATAAAACGGGAAATAACGGGATATAATGTTCACACTATTAAATGAAAGCGTGTTCGCTAAACTATCCTTCCTTTTCCGTTCACTCTTGAAAGGAACTTGTCCACTGAATGGTCAACCTTGTCAATATATTTACACGTTTACACACAAAATAATATAATGGTATAAAAACTTAGGTATATAGTTATGTTAGAAATCATCTGTGTATAATAATTGATTATTCAATTAACAAAAAATGCTTCAACAACATTAAAGTATTTGAAACTGTGAAAATGGAATGTAGTTTTGGGAGCTTTTAGTGGCACTGGATTATCCTATCCTATCCTAATTAATATTATAAATGCGAAAGTTTGTGAGGATGTGTATGTGTTTGTTACTCTTTCACGCAAATACTGCTGAACCGATT
This sequence comes from Colias philodice, assembly GCF_061535455.1. Taxonomy (NCBI): domain Eukaryota; kingdom Metazoa; phylum Arthropoda; class Insecta; order Lepidoptera; family Pieridae; genus Colias; species Colias philodice. Next base: position 10,378,483 of record NC_143098.1, on the reverse strand, counting down.
ACAATGAAATTTAGCACACATATGGAGGGTAACTAGGATTAATACAAAGGATAGGTTTTATCCCGGAAATCCCACTGGAACGGGAACTATGCGAGTTTTTCTTTAAAAACGCGGGCGAAGCCGCGGGCGGTAATCTAGTAATTTATATTTTATGTTTAAGAAGCAATTTAAAAACAACAGACTAAATAACTCGAAAACCAGAAAATAGATCGTAAAAATTCTCTAACATGAAACATTGCACGTAACGAAAGCTATGCCAAAAATGTATTAAATATATAAGTACTTAAATATTGTAATGGAATTCAGTGAGAGGAATTACAAACTCGGTTGCACAGGTCCGACCGTGGGAATGCTATTATCTACTACTTGCTGTACGAATAATTGATTTAAATTACTTATTGTAGTAAAAACAGTGCTCCATTTTATTAAGCAACTAGAAGGACCCCACTGGGCCATTTCAATATAATAATACCTAATGTTATTTCACAACATCTTCCCACAAACTTACAAAGTTAAAAACATTTACTTTTTACTTTTCATTTTTACTTTTATAACATTGGTCAAGAACCTTCTGAAAACCATTGCTCTAAATAGAATTGTAATATATTTTTACTAATTGTAAAGGACGAAGCAAAAGGCCACGACCACGACATAATAAGTCATAAGTAGGTATATTTTACATAATACGTTCCTTAAAATTCTAGGAGTCACAAATACGCATCAGAAGTTATCATAAACACCTAAATATCAAACAAAACCAAATCGATCTTTCACAAACCGTCATACCAAAATATTTCACAACTTACGGTGTCAACAACCCCGAGATCACAGGCTACATACTAATACGATCATCAGGTAATCACACAGTACATGAGAAAGCATACGTGCTAAGACTACCATACAACGCGTCTTTCACTTCGATTTTTTGCGACATCCGAGCAGGTATTGTTTTCGATTTCTACTTTATTACGTATTTCGAGGGACTATCACTTTCATTGCGATATGATCTTATGACGTTTAGGATGTTTTTAGTCTGTGTTAGGTTTCTTTGTTAGAGATAATTTTTAGGTGAGCTGAGATAGTATCTAGAGACTGGTTAAATCTAAAATAAATGATTTATTGTATTTATATCGAGAGAAAACTTATATAAAAAATGTACTAGTCCAGAGAGCCTATTACAGTATTAAGGAATATAATATGGACGATAAAAATCCATGGAGGGTTGTCGCGTAAAAACCACAGGACAGTTCTTTGGCATATTATGATAATATATTATGATATTACATATATATCGACGATGAAGTATCAATACCTCCTAACTAACATTTTAGCGATTTTCGTTTTATAGCATTTTCGTACTTAAAATAGAGTAATACATAGGCCCATAAAGGTCATTTCTCTGTAAACAGTCAATTTGAGCAAATATTAAAGTGTAGCAATACCTTATAACAAAAATTGCGTCATTTTTGCTGGCAATATATTCTAACTACACCCTGAAGCGTCCACTCTATGTTTTTAAGCACGCTTTCCTTGGGCTCATTTACAGTTTATTCCTGGGTTAAGAGTTTGGCATGCTTTCAAACCAAGAAGAAAGTATTCTAACACGTGCTTCTCCATCAAACTCAACAAACCATCGAAAAATTGCCATTCTTGATGAGTTTCTTGGTGCTTTTCCAAAACTACCATCGCATTATGCGCGTAAAGATACCAACAAATTGTTTGTAGAGTCAATTAAATTACTAAGCATTGTACATGTTACTGGTTTGACGAAAAAGCTGCTGACCTGACGCCTAGCACTTTTGTTTCGTTTGTAATTAATTACCTGGAAAAGCATTGTGTTAGCCAACAGCTGCCTATTATTATATTTTCTGACGGATGCACTTACCAAAATCGCAACGCAGTTATGTCGAACGCACTATTATATTTTAGTAAAAAGTATAATATTACTATAACTCGAAAGTTTTTAGAACCCAGTCACACGCAAATGGAATGCGATTCAGTTCATAGCACCATTGAACGCCAACTTATAATAATATACGGGCATTTCTCCGCAACTCGAGGTCAAGCGCCTATTTTACGTGAGAGAGGGAGGTGGGGGAAACCAGCTAAAACTGAAACCACCCGAGCACATGAAGCCAAGCAGCTTGTGAGGGCTGCCGAAGGCTTCAGGGAGACCCCAGGTGTCTTGCCCTCTACTCCGCAACCCCCGTACATTCCATGATGACGTGGGCTGCCGTTTCCTCGGACGCCATGCATGCTCTGCATAGCGGACTGTCTGTGATCCCTAAATTAAAGAGATGTTTGTTGAAGGGGCCGTACCCTGTGAGGGTCCCTGTTATTACACGTAGTTGTACTCTGCGTAGGTTGAGAATCGGACGTGCAAGTCTAGAGTCAATGTTTGGTAGGGCTTCTCTGGCGTGCTTGCAGTCAGATCTGCTTGAACATTCTGCTTTTTGTGCAGTGCTAGTGAGCTGGGTAATCATCAGCCGGATCCAGCTTGCAGGTAGCGGTATAATTGGAAAAGGTCCCATGACTGGGGTTTCAGATGCGCTTCTGGCTAATATGTCAGCAGCATCGTTTCCTCATGAGTTACTGTGTCCTTTTATTCATTGTAGTACTAGGGACTTTCCCAGATCACATACCTACCCTAGTTAGGGCTAGGTGACACTAGAATTAACCCTGAAGTGATTTCATGGCTTTTGATTGCCATGAGTGCTGCTTTGCTATCCTATACTTTGCTTATGATAGGATCCGAATCGAAAAGTTTTTACATTCCTTTTGATTATGGCTAATGCTGCAAGTAGAAGTCCTAGGCATTCAGCCTGAAATACTCCCAAGGGGTCCCAAGGGGTGCGAGATGTTAATTTTTAGGTCCTCAGAGAAGACCCCAGCACCCGTGCCATTTTCAGTCCTGGACCCGTCCGTGAAGATGAGTAAATCTTCGACGCTGTTGTGCTCTGACGTGTGTTCACGTAGTATCTTATATTTCTTGACTTGAACGCCAACTTACGAACAAAGAAATTTACGTTCCAAGTGATTATGCCACTATAACCAAAGCAGCAAGAAAATCTCGTCCATATGAAGTAGAACAAATTGAAATAATGTTTTATATTAAAACCACTATCTTCGAGCATAATCACGTGTAGTGACAGGATTTTAAATCAATATTTTACTAAAGTATTGATACAAAAACCTAATATTAAAATAAAAAAATGTTGTAAACTTTAGAACAATTTCTTCTAAGTATATTGGCAATAAATTGTATCTAAAAAATACGGCTTCCTGTATAAATACAATTACAAGCAATATCTAATATCTGCATGTTTTTTTTAAAAAGCTGTGAAGTTACATTTCATAAATGATTCCATGATATCTAATATCCTTTGATAATGAACGTAAGCTAAAATAATAATTAAAAACGGTAACGAAAAAGAAATAAAACGTTTTTTTTATCTACTGAAAAATGTAGTTTTTGTAGTTAGCATATATTGACACTTCATCGTCGATATGTAATTTGTAAAATTGTAAATCTGACATGATTAAAAAGAGCAACTATGGAGTTTCTTGCCGATTCTTCTCCGTAGATACTGCTTTCCGAATCGGTGGTAAATGTTAAAAATATGTACTTAATGACGTTTCAAAAGTGCTTCTAGAAGAAATCTAATTGAATAAATAAATGTTTGAGTTTGAGTTTGAGTTTGAAACACTTTATTAACATAACTGAAAATTCTTTTTGAAACACATCTAGGTGTGCAGGTGAGTCGTTAATCTATTTATCGAATATTAATGTAATGCTTAAATAATAAATTCTAAGAGCTCTTGCTCTAGAATAATTGTAAAGTCTTATTTGATAGTACCAACTACAGATAAAGAATATTAAAAACGTGTAAAATCTATAACTAAGAGCCATTCATTTTAAAATGCAACATACTCAACGTTCACATTATATATTATATTTACGTAATAAAAGTTAGTACTACAAAACGACCGAGCCTATTAATAGTTTCAATTGACCTAGAAAGCTAGAGCAATCAGCCAGGCAACTTATTTTACTTGTCACTGGTACTAGAACACTTATAAAATACTAGGTACTAATTACTATATAGCACAAGATTTCTAGGATTTATTTTTTAAATCATTAATTGAATGTATTCGTATTCATTAATATTATCACGATCATAAACGACACAGGTATAGGATACATAGGGGGAATCCGGGAGACTTGCCCAGGTGGGAGAGTTGAACCACTTTCAATAACTTTTTAAATTAGGTGCCAAATTACGCAAAGTGGCAAACAAATGAACGCGCGTAACCCGCCAATCACAAGCAACTCACAATTTTGAGTGATAACAGACGCGTTCGACCGTGAGTTCCGAAAAAGTGGTTTCATCGTCGCGGAGTGAATTTTTTTGGCTTTGTTGTTTTAATTGCTATGCACGTATTTATGAAGGTATATATCAAACACCTACGTTATTGCATTACTAGATTATCATATTTTGTCGTACGTTCAGTGTTGTTCCCCAGTTGATAGTGGATTTGTTGGAAAAAATCAAGATATGGCCTTGGGTCGGGTGCGGGAGAGTTGAACCAGTCTGCAGACGGGAGACTTGAAGAATGGTTTAACTCTCCCTTTGCAGTTTGTATACTATTCAAGTTAGCTTTAGTTTTGTTTCAGAAAGAAAATGCCATTTCAGAATAAGCCTAAGGAAGGTAGTCGTCGCAGGAAACCGTTTAGGTACTAAGTCTAAGATTGAAAGCGCAGTCAGAGAAATAAAGAGTGGCAAATCTATTCGTCAAATTGCAATCATGTATGGGATAGGCAAAACCACTTTACGGTATTACCTGTTAGGTGAACAAAAGTTAACACCTTTGCAAGACAAGGGGGGCCAATACAAATGCTCCCGAAATTTCAATGTAAATAAAGAGAAATTGCTCGTTCGTTACTTATTGACCTGCAGTAAAATGCACTATGGTTTAACCATAAAACAAGAAATGCAACTAGCATTCGACTACGCCAAATTCCTCCAAAGTGAACATCCAAGAGGCAAATAAATATTGAAGAAATAGGCAAATAGGCACATATTAATTAATAGTAAGAAATGTCTTTAAATTAGTTTTGTAGATTTATTTAGCAGTAGATACCTCAAATCGAGTATTTAATTAATAAAAAGAAGCGAATGTTATGTTTAGGAGTTGCTCTGAAAACATTTTTCACTAAATTGTTTAGAAGATGATTATGAATAATCTAGTTATTGTTAAATGTGTCTAAATAATACATAACTAATGAATAATATGCTTTATTTGCGTCATTTCCCCTCTCTAAAAAGGTATGGGCAAGTGTCCCGCACCTGATGGGCAAGTGTCCCGCCGGTTGGGGAGACTTGAATCAAAACTCATTTTTCATTACAACTTCGTTTACTATCTTCTCCTTGCAACTTTTATTTTCAGAATAGTATAAAATCTTAGCCAGATAATAAGGCTTCCATATGGTGTAGATCTTAAAGCTCTCCAGGTCACTGATCAGATTTTATAGAGTTTTTAGTAAAAAGCGGTTCAAGTCTCCCGGACTCCCCCTACGTTAGTATTCATAAAATTTTAAAATTATTATAATTATATTCGATTTGGAGGCCTGAGGAAAACCTCAAAATAAAGTTCAAAGTAATTTTTAAACCATGTATTACTAATCATTAAAAATGTGCTTATCAAATTACTACGTTCACAAACTAATATTTACGTTAATTATCAAAACAAACACCTACAAATTAACCTTATGTGAAGGGAAATAATCTTAAATCAGCAAGGTCTCCCATTCAAAGAGCTTCCCATACTAAACATTCACCTTACATTGTCTATTGTTTGACCATCATTATCTTAAGCCTCGATTTCCATAGATAATACACCAAGGTATATTTATAATCTGCGGTGGATATTATCTCAATGCGTAAAAGTGACCGTGTATCTATGTATTTATGAGCTTATTACTAGCTAGGTATATATTTTTGTATTCTTAAAATCCTTCATACTAATCCTACTAATATTATAAATGCGAAAGTTTGTGAGGATGTGTGTGTGTGTGTGTGTTTTTGTTACTCTTTCACGCAAATACTACTGAACCGATTACAATGAAATTTAGCACACATATAGAGGGTAACTTGGATTAACACATAGGATAGGTTTTATCCCGGAAATCCTACGGGAACGGGAACTATGCGAGTCTTTGAAAGCTAGTTTTTAAAATAAATCCGATCGCATTTAATGAAAGATGAAAATTGAAATGAGATATTTTCAAATATTTTCACTACTCTACAATTCTATTGGAAAAATATTTTAACAGACATTACTTATGATTACATTACCCGAAGTATTTAATAAATAAAAGAATATCAATAGAAAGTGATTACGTATGAACGTCATAAGATATTTGACAGCAAATAAATGAACGCAAGCTGACATACATCTTAGTTATGTTTTATAATTATTGATTTTGCATTTCATAATGGTGAAGTTGTTAAATATGTCACCAGAGTTTAGAGTACCGCCTTTGTATGATAAAATATTCAATAAATAGTTTTATAGCATTCAAATCTTATATATAAAAATGAATCGCAAAATGTGTTGGTAAGCGCATAACTCGAGAACGGCTGAACCGATTTCCATAATTCTTTTTTTATTATATTCCTTGAAGTACGAGGATGGTTCTTATGTAGAGAAAACGTAAACATGTACCACGGGCGAAGCCGGGGCGGACCGCTAGTCTTCTTATATATAAAAATGAATCGCAAAATGTGTTGGTAAGCGCATAACTCGAGAACGGCTGAACCGATTTCCATAATTCTTTTTTATTATATTCCTTGAAGTACGAGGATGGTTCTTATGTAGAGAAAACGTAAACATGTACCACGGGCGAAGCCGGGGCGGACCGCTAGTCTTTCTTATATATAAAAATGAATCGCAAAATGTGTTGGTAAGCGCATAACTCGAGAACGGCTGAACCGATTTCGATAATTTTTTTTTATTATATTCCTTGAAGTACGAGGATGGTTCTTATGTAGAGAAAACGTAAATATTATGTACCACGGGCGAAGCCGGGGCGGACCGCTAGTGCTTTATAAAAGTCGCGGGTTTGAATCCCTCCTCGCCATCGATTTTCAGTATTAGTCAAATGTGTATTCTATCATTGTCTGTGTTTATAAAATCAGTGCAAAGCAATTATTTATTTGATATTACAACTAAATGATAGCCAACGTTTAATGAAACATAGAAGATTGATAAAAATATCCTCTGAACTTTTATATATTTAATTTATAATAAATTATATCAGAGTACAAAATTAATCATACCTATTTCATTAATTTTAATTAGAGAAGGAAGAATTTATTATGAGCGCACTAGCTGTGCTCCACGGTTTCACCCGCATTGATAAATGGGCTATCTAACACCGAAAGAATTTTTAAATCGGACCAGTAGTTCCTGAGATTAGCGCGTTCAAACAAACTCTTCAGCTCTAAAATATTAGCAAAGATTAGTGCAGTTTTTGGTACTGCATTGGCGCATTCAGAAACGCTGTAAGTCTTTCACCAGCTCATTTTAATAGCGCTATGTGAACATTGCTAACAATAATTCGCGATACCAATTAGTATTCACTCAACATTCACCACACAATTTACATAAGTGCAAAAAATTTCTTCTTTATATAATGTCAATGATAAAATCATGTAGCTAATTGATTTTCAACGAGCAATGCAAGAGTGAAACGTGTATAAAACTTTTACGAAGTTTATTTTGTGTGTAATTGGTCGTTATTTATCAAATTATTAAGAAATCACTGATTGGAGTCTGCTACAGTTGCAATTGCAGAAGTGAAAGACAATCTATATGAACGTAATTTACAAATTTGAAACCAATGTCTGTAATTATTATAGACTAGCTGTACCCCACGGTTTTATCAGCATTGCTCCATTGCTATTGGTCTAGCGTGATAATTATAGTCGATATTAGCCTTCCTCGATAAATGGACTATCTAACACTGAAACAATTTTTCAAATCGGACCCGTAGCTCCTGAGATTGGCCCGTGCAAACAAACAAACTTTTCAGTTTATAAGTAAAGATAAATAAACCATTGACTTGTGTCTGTTAGCTAAAGTTTGAGTTGCAGAAGTGAAAGACAGTCTATATGAACGTAAGTTACAAATTTGAAACCACCAATGTCTATCACTACATAGTATAAAACAAAGTCGCTTTTTTTGTCCCTATGTCCCTATGTATGCTTAAATCTTTAAAACTACGCAACGGATTTTGATGCGGTTTTTTGTAATAGATAGAGTATTTCAAGAGGAAGGTTTTAGTATATAATTTATTAGGTTTTAGACAAAGCGGGCGCAGCCGCGGGCGGAAAGCTAGTAATTATTATAACAAGAACTTATTACATCGACACGTAGAAACCTAATGAGCAACTTGTACCTCATCATATTAAGAAGTTCTTATACAAAATCTTATATATAAAAATGAATCGCAAAATGTGTTGGTAAGCGCATAACTCGAGAACGGCTGAACCGATTTCGATAATTCTTTTTTTATTATATTCCTTGAAGTACGAGGATGGTTTTTATGTAGAGAAAACGTAAATATGTACCACGGGCGAAGCCGGGGCGGACCGCTAGTAATCTATACATATAATAAATCTGTAGAAGGGTCATTTCTGTACATTGAAAATATTGAAAAAATAAATAGCAGGGGGTGCTACTGGATCGATACCAAACCCAAATATGTGATTAAAAAAATTTTTGTCTGTCTGTCTGTCTGTATGTGAAGACATCACGTGAAAACTACCGGTTCGATTTCGATGAAACTTGGTATAATTATACCTTATTATCCTGGGCGTAAAATAGGATACTTTTTATCCTGGAAAAATACGTAGAAAAAAAATTAATCTTAATTTTTCAGTTTTATCCATAGACGTTGTTCTGTAGAACCGCGAACACGTTGCGTATTATTATAGGCCTAGCCCTGTTTGGGTCCAATAGATATTTATAAGATGTCATTGTCAGAGTTACTCAAAATGGAGAAATAAACCATCCACGCGAAGACCGACATCCGCGCGGACGGAGTCGCGGGCGGAAGCTAGTGTTATATGTACTAATACTATAATGCTGAAGAGTTTGTTTGTTTGAACGCGCTAATCTCAGGGACTACTGGTCCGATTTGAAAAATTCTTTCAGTGTTAGATGGCCCATTTATCAAGGAAGGCTGTAAGCTATATATCATGGTACTCAGACCAACAGGAGCAGAGCACTGCGGGTAAAACCGCGGGGCACAGCTAGTGAATGATAACAATAGACATATTTATTAGTTCTCAGTATGTATATTCTCAGCATTTGATTAAAAGTACCTATGTAGAAACATAGGTACTTTTAATAAAATGGAATGCTCGTTCATTTGTTTTCACCCACATATTTGTTATTTGCTTCCTTTTCTAGTATAATTTGTTGGTATTTGATTGTATCGAATGTCATCTTTCAATAGTTTTTCAATGAATTGTATTCAAAGCTATTTCAACAGATATTAAATTTTAATTAATAGAGTTAAAAATGCACTTTAATAAGCATTATTAATAGATATATAATAAAAATAAATACAAGTTTATTGATTTATTTAAGTAGTGGAAACGTACAAAGGTTGTTCAAGGAAGACGGGCGGGCAAAATAGCGACACTGTAAACAATAAACATGTTTCCTCAATGCTTTCTAGTTTTTGTTCGCGCAAAAATGCAAATAAAACAGGAATATTGTATTGAAAAACAAGCTTATGGTAAAAACATTTAAAATAAGGATGGTATATTAAATACAAGTTTTTAATGTAGCAAAAATATTAAATTAACTTTGTTAAAGTTGTAAACACTATTTTTTTGTATCTACATTCTACACAATATTATGTGATAAAAAGCATATATAATATATAGGTACATATATTTGAGTGCGTAGGTATTACATAGTTTACTATTTTAGTATTTTATAAGATACTAGTTTAAATATTTGGATAGATTACCAATTACATATTATTACCATTCTTTATGTCCAGTATTTTGTTATTCAAAATATTTTGTCAAGTTTTACTCTAAATATACACAATCACTACATAGTATAAAACAAAGTCGTTTTCTCTGTCCCTATGTATGCTAAAATCTTTAAAACTACGCAACAGATTTTGATGCGATTTTTTGTAATAGATAGATTGATTCAAGAGGAAGGTTTTAGTATATACATAATTTATTAGGTTTTAGACAAAGCGGGCGAAGCCGCGGGTGGAAAGTTAGTTTATTAAAAAAACATACATATTATCTACTAATTGAAGTAAATAATACCTACTACGAATAACTAATACACAAGAATACAAAAATACGGTTTTATACTAATAATATACTAAATATATATATAGCTTTACAGATAGTATAAGACTAGTATCAAGCACCAACTATCAGAAGGTTTTGAAACAAGCTCATATAGATACAGACAGCGAATTTAAAACCTAGTAGCATGTTTACCTTGACGAATCGCAAAAGAATTTATACACGAAAGTCGTACCTACATGACAAACATCTACGTTGTTTCTTTTAAGTATTTTTTGTTTCATGTACCATAAAGTTAAAAAAACCGGCCAAGTGCGAGTCGGACTTGGGTTTCGTACTATGTATCTATAATAGAAAATCATTTATTGTATGTACCCTTAGTATATTATTTTTATTTTTAGTATTTGTTATTAAAACGGCAACGAAAATACATCATTTATGAAAATTTCAGCTTTCTAGCTATCACGGTTTATGAGATACAGCCTGCAGACAGACAGACAGCGGAGGCTTATTAATCGGGTCCCGTTTAACCCTTTGCGTACGGAACCCAAGAAACATGTCACTCGCGAAAAATACTCATGTATTTAATGTTTTTTTGACCCAACTGACACATAATAGGCATTTAATTAGACCTACTTATTAAATAAAACCACAATACCTGTTCACCTCAGAATTCTAAGCCAGATCAGCCGACATTGCTGCTGACCGTGGCCTTGGTACAACCTTTCTATGTGGTGTCATTACAGCTCTTCTTACTAGATCATGTTTCAATCGTTTATATGCAAAGAGCTGCATTGAAAACGCTCTTCTATCGTCTAAGTTAAAATTGATGTACTGTAGTTGATATGGTTACGGTTAGAAGGTAACATAGAATTTTGACTCAAAAATATTTAGAGTGGGTATGATTATTATTGACTACGTTGTAACTATAAATTTATAAAAAATAGAAAAATCGATTCGATCACGAGGCGTTTCGGCGACTATTTAGTAATCGGTGGATATGATACGACTGAATACTTTCAATTAAATTCATTTTGAAAATTATTAAAACGTATTTTATATATAAACTAGCGGCCCGCCCCGGCTTCGCCCGTGGTACATATGAAAAATAGATGTTGGCCGATTCTCAGACTTACCCGATATGCACAGAAAATTTCATGAGAATCGGTCCACCCGTTTCGGAGGAGTATGCAGACTAACATTGTGACACCGAGAATTTTATATATAAGACTAGCGGTCCGCCCCGGCTTCGCCCGTGGTACATATGAAAAATAGATGTTGGCCGATTCTCAGACTTACCCGATATGCACAGAAAATTTCATGATAATCGGTCCACCCGTTTCGGAGGAGTATGCAGACTAACATTGTGACACGAGAATTTTATATATAAGAAGAAGATACTTTATACACAGAATATCCAAATGCTGAATCTATCTACGAGTATATAGGTATCGCTTACGATACGTGCAACAATTTTAAGACTCGCAATGTAATAAAATCCTTATTTCAATCATGGTTTTGTTATTTTAAGGCGTTAATTTTATATGTATATTTTGCAAATGAATGACTTGATAGAAATGATAGATCGCTCAATCGTTTGTTACGACTGCATTTGTTACAGTTATTATGAAACTGTTATGTACGCAGTAACTATGTCAGTTTTTACGCACAAAACCAACGGACATAGCCAGTGATCTAGAGCCAATCAAACAATAGTATTTTCAGAATGTTCTGGAATACATTTATTTATGTTTTATAATTTATTAAACATATTACACATTTACCAAATAAAGCGGTTAGTTTACAGATAATTAATAAAGGGAACTATATTTTCTATCACCAAAATTTATATTTGTCATCAAGTTGTATCACCTAATAAATAGATCTATCACCACGAAATATTTTCGTTCTCAGATAAACAAAAATAGTTCCCAGGTTTGAATTATCAAATTAATGTTAATATATGTGTAAAATAAGAGATCGAAAACCAATAAAATTATATTGCATTACATGAATATAAACTTCGTTCTTATAATAACAGTTTTGTTACTTAAATAATAGCTCTGTGCTCAGAATGGTAGATCTGTCACCAAATAAATCGATTATCGATCCCTGACTGCGACTCTTTTTTATTTGATATTTTGTCACCAATACAGTAGTAACATTTTATTTCGTTCAGATATTAAATTAATAGTATTCGTTACCAATTTAATACATCAATTTATAATTTTAATGAAAAAATGATCAAAGGGGGCGCCCTTCGAAATCCAAACCAGCACTGATTATTCAGTGGTTATTATTTTTAAGAATAAATATTGATTATTTTGACTTTAATTGTTTTATTTACTACTCTGCTTAAAAAAATATTTAAATATAATTTATACTACCAGTGGAAATTTAGAACCTTGGGAGTCTTAACTAGACTAGTAGCAGAATCTTTTGGTTGAAACGATGATGACAACCCTATTTTTTTATTTGAACTTAATGCAAATTTTCTAGTAACATATTATTATTTATTGGTGATCTCTTTAAATTACACACCTATTATAATACATACAAAAACATTTATTTGGTACTAGACCTTATATCTCAGGATTTTAGGTGATTTATTGTGGAACTGATTTTGCATTGTTTGGTGACTACATTTTGGTGACAGATCTACTATTTTGAGGACAAACCCTATTATTTAAGAAACACAAAACTAATTAAATTGGTGATAGCTTAAATGATACCCATTAATAAATAATGATAGGTACGTTCAAATTTTACAGACTGAAAATTTTAATTAAATTATTTAGGTGTTACTAATTTTCCCAGATCTGCGTATACTTCGACAGCGAATAAAGACAATTGCAAATATAATATAAATAGACTATTTAGGCCTTTCTTTTACCATATTAGCATAAAACCATAATACCTTCACTTTCTATATTATTTCCCAAACATAACGCATCAAACTTTCTTGAAACAGAATATTCACACAATAATAAGAAACAGAGAATAAAAAACAGAAAGTGAAGCTTGTAATGAAGTCTCTATAGAGTATTATAGCGTAGAAATAATGTCATTTATAACTAAGTGAACTTGGCTCAATTAAAACTGTTTCATTCATTTAGTTATTTGTAATTACATCTCTATATTTCACAGCTGAGTAAATTTTTGTAACACTATAAAAACTAAGCACTATTTTACTAATTAGATTTATTTTTTAGGTTATGTCTGTTTTTGTTAAGCTTTCACAACGAAATCAGTGAGCTAGTTTCGATGAAATTGGTTATGGAGATAGTTTAGAAGCTAGACATATTTTTCGACTAGTTTATTTTATCATTCAATTGAAAGCCTAGCCTTTTCATTAAACAGCCGTTTACCTCTACTTGAATGATATTCAAATAACCAACAAACAATGTGAAACAGCTGTCGCTGAGTCATAGGAAGATATGCTGAGACTTTATCCTTACTAAGTATAGTATAAAGTATTTTATTAAACTGGTCCCAAAGTAGTACCCACTTATATCAACTGTAAGATCTCACTGTATGAGATGGTGCCACTCAAATATGAATATAATTTTTATTTTTATTGTTCTAAGTGTCTCAGCGATCTTCATGTAGTCAAGAAATCCATGATAAACCTAATAATGGTTTTTATACGAAATCTTATTTATTATGCGAAATATAATATTATCCCTTGTTAACTCGGCTTCTCCGGATTCTGTTTTGTTGTCGTAGATTTTCAAAAGGCAAACAAACATTTGCTAGCCGTACGATAAAGATGTTTTTCTGTCAGGAATTAACTATATTTTGTTAGACCTAAATCGGTTGAGCTATTTCGAATGAATTTTGAGATACAATCACACGAATATTTTATAAATTTATATTGTGATAAAGTTTTCAATGTACGTCTCTAGATGACGCTACAGATACAAGCATGCGGAGATTGTACGCAGTCAAGGACGAGCTGAGATATTGTGTCGTGGGTACGCTAGTATTCGAACAATTTAATGCCTATTTTGTGACTAGAATACGCTTTTAAATACTAAATAATATACAGATTTCGAGGGAGAAGTTTTTTTTTTGTGTGGCTTAGGGAAATTATTTTGATATTAACTCGTTATTTGAAATTTATTCAGCTATTTATTGACGTGAATATTTTGATTTTTTTATAATTAATATATAATATACATCCTAATTTATATTGATGAGTAAATTATAATATATTAATTCGAATAAATCTTTAAACAGGAAGTTTGAAGGTTCTATATCGCAACACATTATAAAAATCAGGAAAATTAAGATGCCTCTCATTAAGCCTAATTAGGTCAAATTAAATGTCAAAAATTTGCAAATTGGTATCGCACACGGAAATGGATAATTAATTATCATTAAATAAATATATTTTTCTTGTAAATAAGAAGTTATTGAGTCTCTGATTGATTGGGGTTATATTTTATTACATTTTAAATCAATCACTTAACGAGGTCAAAGCGTTTGATTAAAATTAAGGACTCAATCAAGTTTCGAAGGCAAAATTATAAATTTATGAGGAGCAAATCGTATTACAAAATCGTGCCTGATCACTGATAATTTGATATAATTATTGGTGTAAATATGAACATTATTTTTTTTAAACTAAATATGGTATTTGCTATGAGTATCTTTTAAATTATTTATCGTATATTCCTTTTGCGTTGTCTGCTACTTGTTACCCGTGACATCGTCGCTTCTAGATCTACCATTATTTAATATTCAAATTTGATCTCGGTATGTATTAAAGAAAATTTATGCAAAGAACAATCTACTTTGATCATGTTGTACCTACACCCATTTTAATATGCTCTAAACCTAACCTATGTGTTTATTCAAGTTACCCTCTATATGTGTTCTAAATCGGTTCAGTAGTATTTGCGTGAAATAGTAACAAATACACACACATCCTCACAAACTTTCACATTTATAATATTAGTAGGATTTAAGTCTCGTAAGTTCTCCTAATATAAACTAGTAACATGCAAGATTCAAATTTAAACATTTTATTCTTCCAACTATGTATTTCAAACGTCAAGTTATTGACCCCTGGTTCCGAAAGTTCCTACACAGAAGAATCTTGATCCATGTTCCATCAATATGTATAATCGAATTTTAATATAACAGTTCAATAGATGTTTATCTAACAATGAGTCAGCATATTTACTATCAACATTCCTTGTTAAGAGGAGAGAGTGTACCGCTTTTCACTACGTAACTGTATTGAAAGGGATATCTTGTATATTAGTCTGGGGTCTTTCCTGTTTGAACCATTTGGCTTTATTATACCCCATTATAGGCATGAAGAAAATGCAATTATTGTTTTCTTGTAGATATGTTTTAAGGACAAGTGATAAATCATTTTCGTTGAGTTACACTTACGACTGGCTTCGGCTTTTGCAACTATACTTTATGCGAAAATTCTTCAAAATTAGTTCAATGAAATAAAAATGTAATGTGCCTATTTATAATACAGTTTCTACACTAAATATTTGTGAGTTTGTCCGTTTTTGAAAGTTTGTAACAACGAAACAAATTGATGAAATGAAATGAAAATATTATTTTTGTGGTTGCTTGGTGGTTGGTTTGTTTAATGATCGATTAATAAATTTAACAACTTTTATTCAACATTGGTTGTTCTATAATAATTGGTCTAAGCGTGAATATATAGCCTATAAAAGTGAAGTGAAGTCCCATGTCCCCTAGTGGGGTAAGGGGCAGATGCATTATACATCTGTTTCACTGATCGATTTTCTTTAGGGACAAGTAGGTGATCAGGCTTCTGTGTCCTACCAGACCGAGACATTATTTATATAGCCTATAGCCTTCCTCAATAAATGGGCAATTTAACACTGAAAGTTTCAAATCGAACCCGGAGTTCTTGAGATTAGCGCGATTGATTAGCAAATTCTTCAGCTTTATAATCTTAATATATATAAATCTCGTGTCACAATGTTTGTCCTCAATGGACTCCTAAACTACTTAACCGATTATAATAAAATTCGCACACCATGTGCAGTTCGATCCAACTTGAGAGATAGGTAAACATGTAGGTACCACGGGCGAAGCCGGGGCGGACCACTAGTATTAGTATAGATTCAACTAGGTACTATAAATACGGTATGATATTACTATAATATGATACTTGATATATATAATATGAGCTTGATTCATATATGTATATGTATTTACTTCGAAGATCCACCAGCTATTACTCGATAAATTGACGTGTTTTATAGCAGTGGATGTGATATCATGTCGACATGCACTTACGCGGTGATAGCTAATGCAATACTTCATACACTGACACAAAAACAAACATTTCACTGTTAATTATCTGTTGAAAATGAATATTGTAAGGAAGGATGTGTATATGTGTCATGTTGTAACGTATGTAAAAAGAATTAACGTGAACCCGACTGAATTCTAAGTAGATGGGAACTTATTAAGGAATTGAATTAATCTATACTAATATTATAAAGAGGAAAGGTTTGTATGTATGTATGTATGGTTTTCACGCATAAACTGCTGAACCGATTACATATAATGAAATTTAGCACACATATAGAGAGTAAGTTAAATTAACACATAGGATAGGATTTATCCCGGAAATCCCACGGGAACAGGAACTATCCGGGCGAAAAGCTAGTAATTAATGTCACTATTTATCTTATATCTGGACCAAGAATAAGCTAGTCATTCAATGAAGCAGAAAATACAGACGTAAATGTATTTAATAGTATAAAATAGTATTTAATACGGAATATTATGAGACAAAGAAAGTTATCATTGTTGAAAAGAATGAGACAAAAATTTTCAAACTTATTTAATGTTGTATTAAACATAAAGGTAGCGAATTCTAAAGAATACTTCAATACAATAAATATTATTCGTCAAAGTACCTAACTAGGTTAATTAAAAATAAGTCGTGATTCAGGTCATTTAAACTGAAATTACTTGAACGTATTTTTTAGCTATAAAGACAAGAATGTCGTATAATATTTTTCATTATTGTCACATTCCTGTGTATTTACTTACCCATTGCGACGGTATTTACGAAACGATTAAGTTAATAGAGAGAAATTATAGAAATGCGACGATTATGCATGGATTGGATTAACCAGTTTGTTACCAAACAGATCCGGGTCCAAAACTTTCAGCCTTGAGTAAAAGTAGCGAATGATACCGCGATATATACCCATAATATCTTTAATTACCATAATGAATTTAAAACGTAACATTAACATTAATTTTATAACGCGTAACATGATAAGTAGGTATACTGACATTTCGTTACATAAAAGTGATCGTTCGTCATTTTTTACAATTCATCTGTAAAAAAAAAGAAAAAGATATTAACACTCACCATTTTTGAAAGGGACGGTCTCCGATCGAAATTCCCCATAGCAATACCTTAACTATTAGATACAAATATCCTTTTGAAATCACAACAGTTTCACATAATTCACAATCATGACATACGAACACAAATTAAAAAGTTTAATTAATTAAATTAAAAATAAAATAATAAATAAGTGTCACTGGCTGCACGCACTTTTTAAAAAATAAAAATTTGACAGGTGACAGTTCGCGGTTTTTCGTTGGGCGGGAAACGTGATGTCGCGCGGGCCGTTCGTCATAGACTGGCAATATGGCGGGTTTTTTTGAGGGTTCACACAAGTCGATTCACTTTCTACGACCTTACGTTGTGTGCTTGTAATTAAGCGCTAAGTTTTACGTAATATGACGATGTAACTTGTATTTGGTTTCCGTAAAATTCTTTGGAAACGTTTATTTAATCGATCCATGGAAACCAACCAATAAAATAATCTCCACAACTATTTCTATAGACAAATGCTATTTTTTGCTGCAACTCGATAGTTCGAAATAACTTGTTTTTATCACCAATCTGATAGTCTTTAAAAAGATATAGTATTTCAGACGTTTGTCTTGTTTTTGTAACATTCTTTCGATATAAACTTCGGTATTACAAAATTTGCATGAAAATTGCCAATCCGTTTAAGTTTGGAAACGTATCTCATCTTTACCAAACAATGACATTTTGCTGAAATAAATAATAACAGATCTTAAGTGTTTATTAAAATATATAAAATAACTATATAAAACTTTCCAAAACTATGTTATATCTCAGAAACATGAAGTTTGCGAAACAACGAGTCATCATAACCTGCGACTAGCCTTGAGGACGCGACGCGTTGAATTCTTTTGCATGAAACACCAACACGAACATCAAAAGCTTTATCGAATGCATTTGCTTAAATTATAAATTAAACAATACACTATTTGAAATAAAAAACAAACATGGTAGAGAAAACTAGGTACCTACTAAATAATGTACGTAGTTTTACTAAAAGTAGGCATCTCTTTATCAACGTCAATCGTTATTTCATTCGTATCGTTGATTCTATATATACAACTTAAAAACTTTGTAAAACTTTAAAGCAAGTGAATTTTCGTAAGTCTTTGAATGCAGTTCTATTTCTTTTTAGAAATAATGGAATGTTTCCTTTCAGCAAAATTTGCTAAGTTCAATATTTCAAGTACTTTCCCACCAGGGCCCATCGAAAATTTTCACATTGCATAACTCTTATTTCCTTCGCATCAAATCCTGTCCTTGTCCTGTGTATCCTCCGTATGTTGTGTCCTTTCAGAAGGCCTTATTCTTCATAGTATCAAATTGTATTATAATATGTTTCGAGGTTTAAATGTGTAAGAGTAGTATTTATTATAGTTACGTTATTTGCACATATAAGTAAGGATAAGCATACAAAAACGTATTAATTATATTTAATACACTAATTCACATCCACTTTTCGACATTTATAAATTCCATAAATTTATGTATCACACATTATATAAATTAAAAACAAATCATTGCATTCCTGATCATAATTATTATGGCAAATATTTTTCCCAATGTAGACTTAACATCAACTAGCTGTGCTCCGTGGTTTTACCCGCAGTGCTCATCTCCTGTTGGTCTTAGCATATATTATAGCCTACCTTCCTCGATAAATGGGCTATCAAACAGCGAAAGAATTTTTCAAATTAGAGCAGTTACCGAGATTAGCGCGTCCAAACAAACAATCTCTTCAGCTTTATAGTATTAGTACAGATTCGACTATTTAAAGTCATAGACACACATGGTCTAGTTTTCTAGATTTTATGCGTGGACTCACAAAAACTCGAGCGTAGGAATGTAGTCCACCACGCCTAGTGATCACGCACATACCTATCAAACTTATTTTTGCGTAGAGATTACAGAAATGGTTTGAGTAATAGAATTAATTTTATGATGTAATGGAACATTTTTTACGAATCAATAAAGGTTTTAAATAATCCGTTTCTACTTTGTTGGTATACATTACAGCCCCCCTAGTCAAGTGGCTTTCTGTAGCGTAGCGTTCAATAGAATAGACTACGAATGTATGAGATTGACGTAACCAGGGGCCTTAGACAAAGTAACAATTAAAAAACGATAACGAAGTTAGAAAAGCCTACGTCAATCTCATACATTCGTAGTCTAATCTAGTTGAAAAAATTCCCAATTTATGCTATATTTCTATTCAATTCCAACATATACATCAAAGCTTAATTTTATTAAACAAAGATCATTATCTTAATATGTATATATAAATCTTGTGTCACAATGTTTGTCCTCGATGGACTCCTAAACCACTTAACCGATTATAATAAAATCCGCACACCATGTGCAGTTCGATCCAACTTGAGAGATAGGATAGTTTAAACATGTAGGTACCACGGGCGAAGCCGGGGCCGACCGCTAGTTACTTAATAGAAATATCTCTAAACACAGCTAGTAACATGATATGCATATTACGTTACGCTCGATTTAATGTTGCTTCAGATAACTAAATATACTCTTTTTATATTTACTAAGTACTACAATAATCACTATATTTTATAAAATTGCATTCATTCATTCACTTTATCGACAAATTTCATGTATAATCTAAAAGTCAAGCCAATCGAATCAAATACTTTATGCTATTTATTGTGTGCAATAAAACTAGTACAGCTAGCTGCAATTTAAATTATCTGCTTGCTAAATTTAACAGTTGGCTGTCTAGCAGGTACCTACGCTTAGTACAGTCACTTTTTCTCAATTTAGCCAAAGATTTGATGTAAATCTATCGATATGTACAAGACCTCATGATGAAAACTTGAACCCGACTGCTCACATTTTAGTTTCATTTTAATCGTCTTTTAGATCTTATATTTGATATCCATATTTAAGTAAAAAAAAGAAAAATTAATTGTATAATTTCATCTACAAATATGTGTGTGCATACATATATGTGCATTTAATCAATTTTTAATAAAGTAAACGATACGTGTGAATTGAAAAGGTTATAAAAGGTCATCATCATAATCAATTTCTATTACTCGTTATCTATATAATTCAATATAATAAACTAATTATTAATGTACTATTAAATAATAAGTCACAAGTAATAATTACGAAATGATTTCTTGAACTCCGTTATCGATATAATGTTATAATTAAATAATTAATATTCTGCGAATGTTCGTGTAACCGGTGCATCTATCGAAAGGAACCGGACGTCCGATCACCGATGGGACAATACGCGTTTCATGAATATTTTATTTCTATTGTAATTGCAAGAAATTGAAATTATCTTTTTTTATGCTACTTTTCCAGACGCAGCCTTATATACTTAGGCCCTATTTTTCAATATTTGATTAAAACTTACCCGTCTAATAAAGTATTACGCGATAATATTAAAATGTCACCTGTAAACTGTCAAATACGGGCAAGAAGAATACATATTTTTTGAAATGGTAGTTTAATACGTTATTCAACGAATAATTTTTAAGTTTTAACCAACGATTGAAAAATCAGCCCTAGTGTGATAAACTAAAAGAATATTTTAATTCTTTAACAAATGAAATATTGAAAGGGGAAAGATTTTTTTAATTCTATTTATTTCTATATATTTTATTTAGTTCGTTGAGAAAATAGCAAGCAATTCGCAGCTTTAAAATATTATTAGTCACATTTAAATGAATTTGAGTTTAGGTACAGCGCATTAGTAGCGACATAAATTAATATCATAAAAATATAGCAAAAACTTATCTCTAAAAATTCCCTAAAAATCCCTCTAAAAAACGTATGCAGGCATAAAAAGTGGAACATTACATTTCACTGGACTACTACTACTTATAAAATATTGAAATATGAACAGGAAAGTGACATGAAACGGTTTTTGATTCTTCCTTTTGAAACCAATGAAAAAGCCCAAAACAGAATGAGAATTACATCCATACTAATATTATAAATGCGAAAGTAACTCTATCTGTTACTCAATCACGCCTTAACTACTGAACCAATGTGCATGAAATTTGGTATAGAGATATTTTGACACCCGAGAAAGGACATAGGATAGGTTTTATCCCGGAAATCCCACGGGAACGGGAACTATGCGGGCTTTTCTTTGACTGCGCGGGCGATGCCGCGGGTGGAAGGCTAGTATTAAATAAACTATTAATCATTTTAGCATTTAATAAGCGCCATCTAGTGATTGATGCAGAAATTTAAAATGAATGCACTCATTCTCAGTAGTTACATTTTTGACGAATAGACAGGTGGCGCTAAATACAAAAACGGAATGGTAGTTATTTCGTTTTTATATAAACAATCAGATAATCCAATGATTAGATGTGTAAGCATAACATTAAAGTATCAATAATTCAATAATTCATTCAATTATTATTCCATTGATTTTACAATTTTAAGTCTGTAAAATTATTGAATCTGTCTCCAAGACTCGACAACGTCAATGTTGACGTCAGTACAATGTCAAATCTCGGACGTCAGTAAAATTCATTTTATAGTCTGTAGCGCGATCGTGTGTGCGATTGTTCGTATTCGTACATTGGATTTTGTGAAACGAAAATATTACGCGCATTGATCGATTTATTTACATAGTTCAATTTTATAAAATTAATGATATGTTGTGAGTTTGATTAAATAATCGTAAGTGATAAATCAACACTCCACAATGGCTAAGTAAGTGAAATTCAATTTGTCCTAATGAAAATTGATCATTGCATTTATCGCTCGACTAGCCGTGAAAAGTGTAGTGGAAAGCATGAATTTTGAGAAAGCTATTATCTCCTAGATATATTTAGGATGATACTTACGTTTTTAGTTGTAAAATAATATGTACCTATTCTGAATTTTATGAAAATATTGTAATATTTTTGTTTTATGGCGCAAACTGATTTATTATTTTATCATGGATATATTTTGATGGTACACCTTATTTCAGCTTAAATATAAAATGTGTGTGTACAAACGTTTTTGTGTGGGACCAAATGTTTTCATTTTATTAAAAAAAAATTAATGAAATAACAAGAGATAGAGATAGATACCTAATTAATCTCTATTACCACACTTTTATACATTTTATATATAAATGTGTAAGTATCTGTGTAAAAATATTTGCAAGCAAATCAAAGATTCTAACACAGTTTGTACATGGAAAATAAAAATTCCACTATTAAATAAATAGGTATGTGTGTAATAATTACATTTAGTACAATTATTTATGTTAATTATATGCAAACTAAAATAATGAATGACAATCAAAAGAGAAGTCCTTGAACCTCATCCTTTTATAGATCACACTTGACCGTGAACATGTCAACATATTTTATGATCTTATCTTTAACCGACTCTTAAAATTAGGAGATTTTCAACACAAATTGTGTTTTAAACAATCTTTGAGTATTCTAAGCATTAGTTTGTACATATTTTCCTGCAAAAAATGAGTAAAAGCTATGCAAAAAAAATTGTATAGATTTTATAGACTGAATTCTTAATATACTTTTACGCATTAGTGAAAAAATGACTACTGTATTATTGTATTACATCTGATAAAAACAAAATTTTAATCCTAAATATTGATTTGAGATTAGCTGCGGCTTAGATTTGAGATTAGCTATCTAGCTAATCTCAAATCTAAGCCGCATTATAAAAATGAAGTGTTTACACTAATTATTAATCTACATATTCTGTTTCTATGTTGCAACTGATTATAAAAATAATAACCTTGTCTTATTTATTCAAGAACTAGCTTTCCGCCCGCGGTTTCGCCCGCTGTGTCTAAAACATAATAATTTATATACTTAAACTTTCCTCTTGAATCACTCTATCTATAAAAAACTGCATCTTAATCTGTTGAGCAGTTTTAAAGATTTAAGCATACATAGGGACATACGTATAATGATAATATGCAATATTAAAATGCTATTGTATGATTTATTTCATAGTTATAAGGAAAATAGTTAATTAATGCCAAATGCATGTCTATAGAATATAAATCACTATAATAAAAGAGTTATTATATTATAACACCTGAATACACTCCAATGAAATAAAATTTTATAATCATTAGCCGTGGTATTTTAATTGTATGTGTCTAAAAATAAAATTGTTATTTCAAATAATAAGTGTTCTATTGCTAATTAAAATTAATAAACCGGAGATAATTGAAATAGTCTATTTATTTCTGTTCATTAGCAACATTTTACTATGCGATGTGTATTTATTGTTTTATTTATTACTAGCTTACAGCCCGCGGCTTCGCTCGGATTGTCTTAAACTTAACAAATTATATATTAAAACCTTCTTTGAGAACAACTTTATCTTTTAAAAAAAGCTTCAAAATTTGTTGCATAGTTTTAAAGATTTAAGCATACATAGGGACAGACAAACAGCATCCTTGTTCTATAGTATGTAGTGGTTTTTAAAGAAATAAAAATTTGCATTTTTAAATGCACTATTACACTTTACTATATTACAATATGACCATAAAATAAATTAAAAGCCTATAAGGATGAACAATTATCCAATTTAACACCATTTATCATGTAAGGGTGTTCGCCCAAGTGTGTAAATATTTCAATTAAGCTTATACCTGTAGTTGGTAATTGCATAAAAAAAGGTATCCGTGGCATATCATACATTGTTAAGCCATTCCATTCATTGGAACAAATAAAACTGCACCTTTTTATAGTAACCACTTATACAACTTACAGTAATTTTTGTTTTAGAACTTGTGAATTTCATTAAAAAATATTATTTTGGAAAACTTATTGCTCATGGTTTTTTGGGATACATAGGTAAATGTTTCTTCGATTTTGTTATTAAATGAAAGTCGTATTAGTAGTTAATATCATTTAATAAGAAAGATTGGATTGCAATGATTTTTATGTATTTTATTAGATTTCTCTAAAAATAGTAAACCCATCAGTGGGGTACAGTTAGTCTAAAATATATCTATTTTCTCAGGGAAATGATGATAGTGTTCGTGTACGACACGCTGTGCTGCGTGTCGGAGGAGGACGACCCGGCCGACGCGGTGCTCTACTTCCACCCTGGGTGGGTGTCCGACACCCAGAGACACGCGCTCGCTGGACAGGTCAGTAGCTAATACCCGCGACACACAAATGATAATAAGTGTTCGTGTACGACACGCTGCGCTGCGGGTTCGAGAAGGACGACCCGGCAGATGCGTTGATGTACTTCCACCCCGGGTGGGTGTCCGACACCCAGAGACGCTCGCTGGACAAGTGAGGAGTGTTGGAATAACGTCGAGAATGTTTATGGGTGTAGATAGACTACTGTTAAGTGCATTGCCTCTTTAGTTGATACTGGGATGGAATGGTTAAATTCATAATTTAAAAAAGTGCCTTATATTATGTTAATTCAATGTATATAACGTTAGATATGATATTCCGATAAAATAGCAATAAATCCTGAAAACATCATATTTATAACGATTGTCTGCTGAGATTGTATGGCATTGGATTGCTTTTAACTGTCACCGTTATCGTTATCCAAATCATAAATAATGATTTGCCATTTCATTTCCCGCCCATCGCTTCTTTCGTATAATATGGCCTGCTATAAGCTAGAATTTTTGTTTAAATCAGATTTTTACAACTATACGCCCCGTATGCATTTAAGATACAATTAAAATAATTCAATTGGAGCTTGGAAAAAGTCGTTAGATAACATTGAAATCTATTTAAAAAAAAGTACAGAATTTGTAGTGCCTTATTCTTCATTTTTTTTATTACACGCTTTATATTAGCTTCACCTGTATGTTTGTAACCGACTTCTTTGGGCGCGATTTTGACCCACTTTAAACGGCCAGATTTCGTTCAAACTTTGTAGATTTATTTAGGACCGATGACAATACACTAATTTGATAAAATAAATAATAGTTAAAAAAAAAACACGCGTTTTATAGAAAACCGAACTAAAAGCGTGTTTTTTTAGTTTTGTTAAAACTATTATTATTGTCCATTAACTTGAACACAAGTAAAGTTTGATATTAAAGTAGACTCATTTACAAGTTGACAATCGTACCCCTTCCTAGTGTCCTTCCATAATAATAATTTATTGTTCCAATTAAATAAACAATACTATAAAGTGAACCAATAGAACTAATACAGTCATTTATACGTAAGAAATGGACACGTCTCCTTTTATAGTCTTCACGTATAGACAATTGAATAAAAATGTTCCCCAACAGGTTTATTAGCGAAGTAAGTGTAATGTAATTAATTAATTTTTCAATATAACAACATTGTTGATGTACCGGTATTGCCATCTTGGGATTAGATAGCGATCTATGAGGTTTTTGAACTGCTATAAAATATAAGTGTTATGAACTTAACAGTACACACGAGGTTATTTTCTTGTATCTTATACCTAGTTGTTTAATTAGTATGTGTACTTATAAAATCTGAATGATTGATATAAAATTATACTTACGTCGTTCTTGAACTCCAAAATCTATAAAATGTTGATACTGTTGTTATACCTACTGTTATACTGAGATTAATTGTATATCGCCTGCTGTAAATCATTTAATTAATCGTCGTATAGGAACTGAAACGATTTTGATACATTTTAACATAGGTACCTACCAAGAACCATGTAGGCACTTGATAGGTCTAATTGTCTAGTTACAGTTAGGTAGAGTACATTGAACTCTACCTAACTAGAAAAAAATGTTGTGTGGTTTTATGAAACCACGGTAAAAGTGAAACTGTTCGAACGGTTCCGAACACTGCTTTGTGTAGCGCATGTCGCGTGTCGGTCGGCTGCCGAGTAGGTATACCTACTCGGCAGCCGACCGACACGCGACATGCGCTACACAGACCAAAAAGTTTGAGACGATGTAATAAAAGTTTCACTTTAAAATCATTTCATGTTACCGATGTTGTAAATGCACATAAACTTATTACACTCTATTTTTCATGGGTGTATTATGAAAGGTTTTTATAAAGCCCAATTTACAAATAAACTTCCTCTAAAGGTGGTGGGAGCGGCCCACTGCGTCAAGTCGCTGTTCTCCCAGCCAACGGCTATCACGCTGCAAAGCGGCAAGTTCATCATCAGGGAATATGGCAGATATGTTCTGGTGAGTTGCTTTTATTAACTAGCTTTCCGCCTGCGGCTTCGCCCGCTTTGTCTAAAACCAAATAAATTATATACTTAAACCCTCCTCTTGAATCACTATTAGCAGTATATTATTATTAGTCTGTGCTATTAGCTATTAAAAATAACCATCAAAATCACTTGCGTAGTTTTAAAGGTTTAAATACATTACGCACACAAAGCGACTTTGTTTTATACTAGGTATGAAAAAAAAAATGTCTTGCTATTGTGTATTCTTTGAACTTTTGTGTGGAAGATGGATGTTTTTAATCATTCAAAAATTGTATGATGTGCCTTGTATGTAAACTAATGTAGAATAACCCAATGAACTAACAATACTTACTCAGTTAATGTTGGGAGTCCCTGATTTATAGATACCACAAGAAAAAACTGTCACAAAGTCCTGTTGTTTAAAACATTTTATAGTGTTTAACGGATTTTATAGTGTTAATTATTTGCTTTATATCACAATATTATAATACTTTAAAGAAACATTCTTACGTATTCTTCACAAATGATTGCGAAACATTACAAAAGTTAAAAAATACATTGACAACAAAATATTGTGTTAATCATTAACCCATTATACTACTATAATAATTATCTTAAAACAATATTAATTCCATGATGCCTTTACTACCGTAAAAGCTATATAATACGGCATTAATTAAGGTTTCCAATAAAACATCTTATGAAAGCGACATTGCATAACTCGACAAGGATAGCCGGTATGTAAAGACGGTAATAAATTAGTCATTTGTATCGGAATCAATGAAGTGCCTTGTAAATTGTAATCGAGTATAACGCGTTGTTTCTAGTCTTATCTTCATTATAAATGATTTATTATAATACGACATAATAGGTACTTCTTCTACGTGAAAACGGCTAATTGCATCTCAGTGAAATTTTGTAGAGATAGATTTTAGTATTTTTTATATGACCTACGTTACTCGTGTCACGGACTGATGCTAGCATTAATATAATATTAACACATTAATGGCCGTTCCCAATATTCAAACTACGGTTATAGATAGACAGCTATCTCTGATAGTTAGTAAGGTTCTATACGATATTGGGAACGGCCATTACTGGCTGACAGCTGTCAAAATGTTATTGGGACGCTCAAATAGACAAATTCAAAGAGAAAAATATACCTCTAGTAAGCAGTTAGTCCTCCAGACGATAGATAGCGATCAGAGATAGGTTAGCTTTTCGCTAGTAAGCTAATTGGGACGCCAAAACAAAAGATATATAGCATTTTCTATCTTTAGTAGGGTCAAACAGAAGATAGATACGATATTGGGAACGGCCATAAGACTGTTGGATCTGTGTCCCCACGTAAGCCTTCTTTTTGGATGGTATTCGTTTAAGTTTTTTTTTTTCAGGAAATGTAACCTCTTATATATGATTATTACTTCTAAGATTTATGATTTGAGTTGCAAAATATCAGGGAAATCCAGAGACGTGCGTCAGTGTTTATTATTATAAAAAATACAAGATTTTATTCATGATATGTAATGCCATAAATAATTTAAAAACATCTAAATGTCAAAAAATAAATAAAAATAATAACGGTAGGCACATTCAACGAATTCTTCCACATACTACGGTAAATAAACTAATATATTTCTCATATTTTACCAGGTACAATATACCAGAAAATAAATAAAAATATTATTAATTTCCATTTTGTATCTCGTCACAAACAAATTCTCAATATCAATCAAAGAACCTTCGAGAAGGCTCGCCCAATGAACCGTAACTACTTAGTACCTACTTCATTTTCGCAATAATTTGGTATAATTTTTACGCTTGATTGTTCCACATGCAATTTTTTTGGACTTATTAATGAGTTGTAATTATGAAGAACAATAGATTTTTTGTGATTTTGTTTATCAACTAATAATTATAATTTATAAATGATGTAGTTTAGGCAGCTTTTGATTTCCCAACGTGAAATATTATATTAATATCTTAATTAGATGTTTCGTATTTTATGAGTTCGCGTGCATATGGATTCGTGTTGTTTTAGCTAAGCAATGAATATAATGAAATGTACAATATCATAGAAAACTAAATTCTTCACGGATACCTTCACCTATACTATACCTTAGTTTTCTGTGATAATGTATCAAACCAAGTTATTTATATTTGAGCTCCATAGGTTTAGGTTCGCAAGTTATCTATCGTACCTAGAAGTTAGAAGGCTTTTTTTTTATATAGTAACCCTAGCAATAGGGCAGGCGACTCACTTGGTGGTAGGTGATAGACGCCGCCCATGACGATCACAGCGTTAGGAACACTGCGATCGTATTGCCGGCTTTAAGGTGGAAGTTGGTTTTTCAGGAAGGTGTAGGCTCTTTGCTTGAAGGTTCCCATGTCGTATTGGTTGGGGAACATGGAAGGCTACTATAAAGAAGGAAGGTAATAAAAAAGTACTTGGTTCTCAAGCTCGTACAATTGTTTTTCCACAATATCTTTGCATAAAAATACAAGTTTGAGGTATGATTATGTGCAATTACTAGGAAGAATCAGGAATTAAGAACCTATTATATTAATTAACATACATGGCACAGGACTATCTAGATTCTAGGTTCACTAACAGGTTTCGCAAGTGATAAAACGAATCTAAATACCTCGTTTTGATAAAATCTCGATTTACATATCTGTGAAATCTTAAAATGCATTCGAATACAAGAATTTCGTAAATATGTTTGTACATACATATTTTGTTTACTTATAAAACGAAATACTTGATTTAACCTGCGGTTTTGAATGCGTACAAAATCACATCGTTGCGTGATTGGTAGACAAATCAACAAAAATACGCTTGTAATCATGAAATTGATTTCATTTTGCACGCCTCATAAGCGAAGCGTTGAGGTGGGTACTACTGTCACTTCGCGCAAAACATCTGATTTTTTTTTATACTGTTTCAAAATATTAAGTTAACGAAATATAATCAGAGCGTTATTTACCTACTAACGACTCTATAAAACAGCCTAGAGTCGACTTTCGGTTATAAAAACGCACTCAACTCTATCAATACATTTTCTACAGATAGACAGAGATACACATTCAGAAACTCACGTGTTAACTTCACGTGGGTATAAACCCCAAGTAAACTCCCATACAAGTTATATAGCTTAGATGTGAGTATACGTCGGAAGCTCAAATCCATGGAACCTTCGATTTTATACATTCAAGAGCCCATTCAAATAACTCTATATAGAGCAGTCTCTCGAATCTCGGAGCGCTAATATATAACTAATTAATGCCCGGCTAGAACAAACCACTTATCTTCTTATGAATATTGGAGTACCCTCAGCTTCTCGTTCCAATGTTAAGTCGAGTTTTATATGACTGATAAAAATAATCAGGGAATATTCTAGAAGTGGACTTATTTTTGTATGCAGTACTCCAATTGACATGCATATCCTAAAATGCGAAAATTTGTGAGGATGGTTTGTTATTCTTTCACGAAAAACTACTGGACTGATTTGGATGAAACTTTACTTTACATCAGAATGTCACATGAGCTATAAAATACTTGATTTTGCCCGATTTTGCGTTTTTATATAGTAACTTATTTTTTGCATTGACTTTTACCTTAATCTCGTGCTATGTGAAAGTTTACCTTCCGGTTGAATTCGCGGATCTTTTTTTTAAACCTGTTAAACTATGTCATATGTGAACAGCTAGCAACACACTAGGCAACACTGCCTGTGATTCTGCTTGCGTATGATTCGCGATTGCAGTTTCCTCTTAATTTTTTCCCTTCTCTCTTTCGCTCCCTTCAACTTATTCTTTCGTGAAAAAAGTTACATATATCATTGGTCAAAATTGGAACGCTACAATACGTACAGACATACAAAATGTAAAACTGTAACCAACCTCACCACACTTTAATCTCAGTGACCAGTGCCCACAAAACTTTAACGGCCTCTAAACAAGCAAATTGCTTCAAATTAAACAATTCCTCAGAGTACAGGTAACGAATGCAAAGTGTGCATAAAACTGGGAGCCAATAAAATTTGCTGAGATATTCGCCGTGGAGATGCTATCAGGAAACTTTAGTGTTACGATGGTCTATTGGAGTTTTAAATTTAAATTTGAAACGGCAATGCCTTTCTGTAGTAAACTGTATAAAACAGCACAAGCTAGAGCCGAGTTTAAAGATTGTGTTAATCAAGACTTATAATACATATATCCCTTTATGTGATATAATAGAGATCCCATTATCTGACTTCATCTAATTGAAGAGAGAGATCCCATTATTTTTTCTTCTAATTCCACAGTACATATATTTTTGTAAGTTCGACGTTCTCAAATCAAATCGATTCAACAACTTCAATCCTAAACCACAGATGCCGCAGACAAACAACAAACTTATAACCCCTCCTCTATTCCCCTTTATAAACAGTAGGAATAATTTGCATGTTCGTTAATTTATAGGGACAACAACTTGAAATTATGGTTGAGAAAGTGTTTGTGCTTTGAATAGGTGATTCAAGTCGTTTTTAATTACGGTGTTAATTTATTAATTTATTCAAGAGTTCTACCGCAAAAAAGTACGCAAAAGTGAACATTATATCGTCGTATATAGAGAATAATATGGCTTGAATTTTTGTTATTGGTATAGTTGTGTCGTTTAAATTTATTCAGTTTTTGTCTAGAGGTCGTAACTCGTGATGCTTTTAGTTATTTGTTAATCATATTAATCTTATTGGTGTTATAGATCGAATATTAAAACAACTTTTGTAATAAGCAGACGCGTCCTAAAATTTTAATTCTTATAATTTTATTTAAATACATTACATATTAAATTAATTAAACATACACTGAGGAGTTTAGCTTTTAACTATCTCTGTTATATAAACTAAAGTTTGCTTAAAATAAATTAATAAAAATCAAATAAATTTAAATACTTAAACTTAGTTAAATACTGTTGTACTTAAACATTGTTCGTTACTAGCAAAACAAAATAATAGTAATCAGAAAACTTAGCGATATTAAAACCATCACGAAACAACTTTTCGGAAGTAACTGAAGGAGTTATTTCAAAACTTTTCTGGGTAACAAAGTTTTAGTAGATAAGAAGAGAAATTATCTTTTGGAATACATATAAAGTTGTTTATTACTTTTATAAAATGAAGTTATTGAATAGTGATAACTAATGAGCTAATAAGTATAGCTTGATATAGCGAAAATGTAGAGTATGTAATTCTCGTGACATTGTAAGACAAGGTTAGAGCGCAAAAACGTAGCAACGCCGGAAGGAAGAAATGCAATGATATTGAATTTAATAAGTTAACAAGCATGTTTACAAGTTTTACAAACTGTAATGAGACAATTTTTAGTCATCATTGTGTATCTTGAAATAAAAATTTTACAGATTTACAATGCGTACCTAGTGTATGTTCTGAAAATCAGAGTACCTATTGCGATTTGGGGCCCTGAAGTAGATCGTTAAGTTTTTATATATGTATATGTCACGGCTAAAGGTAGGTGAGAACATAAACTTAAGATTAGCCGGCTAAACTTAGGTTTATTTTCGACGAGGTGTTAATGTTAGTTTGTTCTATCTTTAGCCGGCTAAACTTAAGTGTAACCGCAGGCCCGTGGCTAAAAATGTCGGGGTGGGTAGATTTGGTTAGCGCCGGGCCGGTGGAGGGCTTGAGGGGCCCGCACAGTGCCAGAAAACACTCGCCCTGTTCCTTACATGTATTATAGTAACCAAATCTACCCACCCCGACTCAGGGCAGAAAGCTGGTGGCTAGGTTAGGTTAGGTTAGAACTCTTAAGACCCGCACGAGCCGAGCGAGCGCAGCGAGCGTGCTGCGGCAGCAGCCGGCGAAGTGCCAGAAAACACTCGCCCTGTTCCTTACATGTATTATAGTAACCAAATCTACCCACCCCGACATTTTTAGCCACGGGCCTGCGGTTACACTTAAGTTTAGCCGGCTAAAGATAGAACAAACTAACATTAACACCTCGTCGAAAATAAACCTAAGTTTAGCCGGCTAATCTTAAGTTTATGTTCTCACCTACCTTTAGCCGTAACATATATACTATCACTATAGGTACAATAATCCACAAATCGTCCGTCAGGAAATATCCGACGTCGGGCGAGATCTTGCTCTATATGATCTAATAGTTCGATCTTTATAGTATCAGTTTCATACCTGTCACGCTATGAGGCTATGACCCGTTAGACACCTCGCTCACGTGACCATGTGTCCACAACACTCGTGAGTGTTGTAAGTGTTCAATGTATTGATCAATGATAAAACTCTATGCATATCATTTACGCAAAAACAATAAACAACTATGTAGACTCATGCTAAAAACTGTCCGAAACAAAACTCTACCCACTCATATATTAGGCAGAGTTTTCTAATGAACGTATACAATAGACTTTAGACGTTGCCGCACCGAAATAAGGTGTTAATTTAAATTATATTTATCAACGGTGCTCAGAAATTTTGACGATCTTTTAATCAGCGATTGTATATTGTTTATAGTCTACTAGCTTACTGCCCGCGGCTTCGCCCGCTTTGTCTAAAACCTAATAAATTATATACTCAAACCTTCCTCTTGAATCACTCGTTCTATTAAAAAAAACCGCATCAAAATCCGTTGCGTAGTTTTAAAGATTTAAGCATACATAGGGACATAGGGACAGAGAAAGCGACTTTGTTTTATAATTTGTAGTGATGATCCATCCCTATCCCACATAGAAAATCTAGTCACACTACGACCTGTTAGACACCTCGTGGATCACGTGACCAGCTCGGCTGCAGGGCTTCAATGGTTTTATGGTTTAATACCTCGCCAGCCTTAATTACTTGTAAGGCTGCATTGTGTAATGGTGTTTATGTTTTGCGAATAATTTCAGATTGGGTATCGGTTTACGGTTCACGTGGTAAAGAGTTAAATCTTACTTTTTTCTTTAATATGATTTTATATGTTTTTTAGTAGATGCGTATTAGATTCTGGTTCAAGTTTGAGAGGCCATGTCCAGCATTTTTTTGTTGATAATGTTGATGATGAAGTCGAAACTAATAACTGTCCTATCGTCAAGTCGACGTTTACATTGTACAACTTGTACACGTCAATCATAAAGGTATAAAAAATTCTAGTTATGAAAATTTTAAAACGCGGGAATTTTACGAGCCGCGTGCGTTAGTACATTTATTGTTACGTTGAACGTCAAAGCAAGGACCCGCAGTTTTAACGATGCCACTCCAATCAGGAATTTTATATGCTGGGGTTCATTTTTTGATGGGTTTGGAGATTGCTTACAAATTTACAAATTACGATTGACATATAGCAGGGTCTCTGATTTTTTTAACCTCTATTTTCGTATTGCTATGAAAAAATTATGGTTTTAAACACGTTTTAAGGTTGTTCCTTGTTCGTTGTTGGAGTTTTAAGGTACCAAAAACAAAAAAGAACTGATTTATGAGGTACCAAATAAGTTTTTGGAAATTATGCTTGTTAAGTTTGAGTATAGGTCAATAAAAAGAAGCTCTAATAAATGAATAAGTATTCCATATAAATACGCAGAAACGCCATCACAGTATTCTAGATTTAATTTAGAAATTATTCTTGTATTACTTTTCTTATTCCAACTTCCAAATTGTCAACAGGCGATAGGCAGTGACAGGAACATACCAGACTGGGTGCTCAAGAATCGAGCCAACCTTCTAACATCCATTATCAAAGTGTACCACGGGGACCTAGAATCATTAGCTGATTCTATGGAAGATCAGAAAAGGCTTGCTGAGAAGCTGTATCAAATCTTTGAGACGTACCTCCCTGTACTGCAGTATGGATGTCATATCTTTCAACGGGTGCCAATGTTGAGTCTTCCCAAGGTAAGGTTTTAATGTTTTGTGCTTGTTAGGGCGGGAATATTTGTGGATATTGGTTCGGTTGGATGTTAGGTTTTTACGTAAATAGCTGATGGTATTTTGATGGAATTTGGGAGGTTATTGGCTAGTTAGGCACCTAAAAAGGCATTACATATTTGTAGCATGGTTCGTAGTAGGCTTACATTGTAAATTGTTAACTAGTTGCTTGCCCAGATTTGACCCGAGATGAAAAATTGTTTAGCCTCAGTAAAAAAACATGACAATAGACAAAGAAAAATTGAAGTTTAAACATGTTTTTATAGAAAACTTGCGGTCCGCCCCGGCTTCGCCCGTGGTACCTACATGTTTAAACTATCCTATCTCTCAAGTTGGATCGAACTGCACATGGTGTGCGAATTTTATTATAATCGGTTAAGTGGTTTAGGAGTCCATTGAGGACAAACATTATGACACGTGATATATTAAGATAGATCACAAAAAATATGACTCTATAGTCTTGAATATTTCAGGGACTTCCTTAGAACAAAGGAAGTAGCTGTAATAAATTGTTTTCATTACAGTCGTCCGTATCGTAACGAATGGCGGACGATTATTTTCCCAATAGCTTACTTTCTTGCGAATTGTTTCCATAGTAACTAATTACGAGCAATTAAAAGGAAGACATTTTATGACTGTACCGTTTTTGATCGATACTACAACGACGTCTTTAAGGAAAATTAATTTCATACGAAAAGAAAACGAAATTAAATACCATTTGTTCCAGAATTTCGACGATACGAACAAATATAAATATACACTAGGTCTGCCCCGCGGTTTTACCCGCAGTTCTCCGTTCCTGTTGGTCTTAGTGTGATGATATATAACTTATAGCCCTCCTCGATAAATGGGCTATCCTAACACCGAAAGAATTTTTCAAATCAGACCACTAGTTTCTGAGATTAGTGCCTTCAAACAAACAAATTCTTCAGTATTCTTCAGGATGAGTAAAATATGTACAAACTTCACTGAAATACATAATTTCAAAGTATAATATTTTATATTATTCAAAACCTTTGTCTTCAATACAAAATGTTCTATGAATGAACATTTATTATATTTTATTCCATAAAATAACGCTACAATGTTTATCCTGTCGTTGCATAAATTAAACTATAATAAATAATTTATTATGAAGCAAAATCTTGCAAAAAATATTCTTCATAACGTAAACTCAGTGGAAAGAAAATTTTCCATAAGCACTCCCAAGTTGTTTATTTAGGAGCGGCCATTTCAGGACAAGTCGAGTTGTTTCTTATCGTGCGTTTACAGATAAATAGCGTGTACAAATATTATATGTTACTGGATTAAAGTATACAAACAGATATATAATTTATAGATATACACACACATGTACAAATAAGTGCATAATATTTCAAATTCTCTAGATTTGTGAAATTTTGAAAAAGCTCACATTTAGCTTTTTAGGTTAGGTAATTTAATTTTGTTTGTTAGATTATTTAGGTATTTCTTGATTTTGTACGTTATAGAATTTTCGATACATAAGTACATTTTAAAAGTATTCCATGCTTTAAAAAAAATTGGTTGTCTGTAAAGTCGGTTTGCTGACGATAGTTGAACGTGACAACGTCCGATTGTGCTTCTTTGTCGCTCGTTGTCGCTCGTTCCGCGCTCTCGCTTCCACTTCAAGCCTTACATGGAACGCCTCAGAGCGAGGTAACGCCGCATGAGTCATGTTTTTTCGTGCGTGCAGCCGGCTCAATCGAATTATACGACGTTCGCGTAGTCACGTCAATAATGTAAAAATAACATGAATGTCTCAGTTTATCAGGTGCTTTGGTTTTGGTTTTAAAATTACTGTAATCCCAAATCTCAACCAGTCGAAACGCTAATACATATTCATTCATTACTTTATTATCAAGATTAATGACCCAAGTCTTATTTAAATTAAGTTTGGAAAAGTATAAGAATGGCAGATATATTTTATTTTTACATTTACAGTTAAGTATGATAATCTTTCATGTCTTCTCCGGACATCGAACTCAAGACCTTTATGTTAAAAAGCTTACGCTAAACTTACTACTACTTGTATACGTAGTACTTATATTATTACTAGCGGTCCGCCCCGGCTTCGCCCGTGGTACATGTTTACGTTTTCTCTACATAAGAACCATCCTCGTACTTCAAGGAATATAATAAAGAAAGAATTAACGAAATCGGTTCAGACGTTCTCAAGTTATGCGCTTACCAACACATTTTGGGATTCATTTTTATATGTATTATAGATTAGTCTGTGCTACTACACCATGGCTTATACCACAGACTAATAATAATATACTACGTATACATTTAATACATTGTAATACTTTTTACATTTTGGCAAATACTTTAGCAATAAAAATCATTACATATTTATTACTGTAAATATATATATTGTCTCAAATATATCAAATAACAAAAACATATTGCTCAAAAATATTTTATGTGAAAAAACGAACAAAACTACATAAAATGAATTAAAAAATGTAAGAAAATACCGTTTATGTTTTATATCCGTGTTTAAATAAATGTTTATTTAGGAAATAAATAAATGTAAATGTATTCTGTAGCATTTTTTTTCCAAAAAATAACTTGCAATAATATTGATTAAATATGGAAGACCGAAGAATGTGAGTGTCTCAAGCATTTACAAAATACTCGGAATGTGTCCGTTGACGTCATTGAAAAAGTTGAATTTTATCGAAATGTATTGCAAAAAAATGTAAAAATTTCGTAATGGGAGCCGAAATGGTTGTTTTTCTGTGTTATTGATATTAAGATGTTTTTTTGGTCTCGTTGCATGTTAGCGGTATTTAATGGTTTACTTATGTTATGCAAAAACAATTACTTATAGGGAATTTGGAAATTAATATAGAAATTATAGACTTTACAATAGTTTTGTTCAGTCCAATATTGTCTAAGGGCTGATTTTTCAATCGTTGGTTAAAACTTATTCATCGAATAACGTATTAAACTACCATTTAAAAAATGTATTCTAATTGTCCGTATTTGGCAGTTTACAGGTGACATTTTAAAATGTTCGTGTAATACTTTATTGGACGGATAAATTTTAACCAAGGATTAAAAAATCGGCCCTTAATTTAATAAATCAAACGAGCGAATGCTTAGTCTAACCCCACTATGACAAATTCTTTTTAGTCCATTGAAATGTTACATTTTTAGGCCTAACCTAGCGTTTTTTAGAGGACGCAATTTTATTTTTTTTTTAATATGTAGAGGGGGTCAGTGTGAAGGTATACGCTTATACAATAGAATTCCTCACAATATTAAAGAGTTTAGTAGTTCTAAATTTAAAAATTACATAAAAAATGTACTAGTTCAGAGAGCGTACTACAGTATTCAGGAATATATGGACGATAAAGACCCATGGAGGGTTGTCGCGTAAAAACCACAGGACAGTTCTTTGGCATATTATGTAGTTAGATATAAGTTACATATTATGTAAATTTATTGACATTATTTTAAAAGAGCAAATGAATGTTTGAGTTTGAGTTTGAGTTTGAAGCTAAACCAAGTTTGTGGGGTCGCCACCCTTGTCACACGGCCGCCATCTAGAAAATAGCAAAAACTAAAAGATCGCGAAATAATGCACTTGTTCTAGCTCTATGTTCATTTGATGTAAATTCACCGTAATGCGAAGACGAAGCAGAAATAACTGAGATGGAGATGCCCTTATTACAAACTTAACTTTCAAATATATATAATACTAGCTTTCCACCCGCGGCTTCGCCCGCGCAGTCAAAGAAAAACCCGCATAGTTCCCGATCCTGTGGGATTTCCGGGATAAAACCTATCCTATTTCCCGGGGTAAAAAGTAGCCTATGTCCTTTCTCGGGTATCAAAATATCTCTATACCAAATTTCATGCAAATTGGTTCAGTAGTTAAGGCGTGATTGAGTAACAGACAGACAGACAGAGTTACTTTCGCATTTATAATATTAGTATGGATATGCACTTATATTGAAAGCAATTACATATAATCATAGTATTTATGTTATATGTTTATTTTCATATTCATTATTTTTACTACTTTGCATTCCTGTCTTGTTGTTTTTAACGATAACACCGACAGTTCCACTTAGTCACTTAGTACTTTTTTTGTCACGATTTTAATAAGTGTAATAAATAATGAATAAGGAATTAGTATAAAGTCCGGTCTGAACAGGGATAATAAAATAAAAAATAAACATGTGACCTGAAGCTTTCGCAAATATTAGAATACTAGCCGCGCTCCGCGGTTTCACCCGCAGTGCTCCGCTCCTGTTGGTCTTAGCGTGATGATATATAGCCTATAGTCTTCCTCGATGAATGGGCTATCTAACACCGAGAAGAATTTTTCAAATCGGACCAAGTAGTTCCCGAGATTAGCGCGTTCAAACAAACAAACAAACTCTTCAGCTTTATATAATATATGTATAGATTAAGCATTAAGCATAGATGAAGGTAGCATTCTACTAGTGATTTTGTAAATCGGTTTTTGAAAATCCAGATCTCCACTGCAGTCCTAGGTCAATAAAGCCCGTATTATTAAGATCAAAGACTGTTGTTTGTTCGTTACGATTCAACTCAAAAAATAAGTAACCAATTTCAATTGGAAAGCTTCACCTTACCAAATAACAAGAGCCATTTTTAACTCGAGTAAACAAACAGTACACAGTTAGTATATAAATATGTATATACAATCCGTCTACAAATATAATACCATTAGGCTTAGACATAGACGGGTTGTATCGATCTAGTAACACGATACGGTGCGGTTGTGAACAATAGACACGAAATTATAAGTACTACACGTATATTTCTATGACTAGATGCGCTGGTGTTGCTTTGAAAAATCTATTTCTTTGACTAGTTGAAACCTGTGGTGTTTTGAAAAATGTATCTAAACATGGGAATGTTGCATTCTTGCTGATTACCTACTGTGTGATTATTTGTGTAGCATCTTTTTTAAATAAGAATCTGAAATAAAAAATAGAATAGAGAAATATAATCTTTAATCATTACATAGTGAACCAAAGTCGCTTTCCTCTGTCTCTATCTAGCATTAGATCTTTAAAACTATGCACCAGATACTGAACCGAATTTTTAACAAGTTTTGGACGTGGGAGGAAAAGTAGTAAGCGATAAGAAGGAAGATTTTTTTTATGCTATGATTCTAAATCAAACTCCTGAAATTATCACGTAAATATTTTTACGTAGTTATCTAAAATGTGTTCTTAATTCGTTGAAACTAGGCTAAGTGCGGTTAAAGTAGACGGATAGAGCCTGCAAATTATACGCCTCGTTATAATTACGTCTTTATATAAAGACTGATTCGGTCTAAATATTATCTCGAGACCTTTTCTAAGAGACTGGGTTACAAGTTGTGTAGGCTAGGTTAAGAACGGTTTAATTCTAACTAAATACTGCCTATTTGGTACAGTGGTAAAACTTAGAAGTGTGAGTTGAATTCCCGGTTTTTAAAAGGGTTGAAGAATCCTGGGTTTCGATTCCCGGATATAAAAATGGTTTTAAATTGTGTTTGTATTTGCAACTAAGGGTGTTTTACTTGTGTTTATAAAAATGACTAACCATATTTCGCTGATATTTGTTATGGTAATAGATATTTGCTGAGTAGATAAAAAAATATTAGAAAAGCCACACAGTGCAGTTCGTTTCTATATTATATTCTTGATCTTGAGAATGAAGTGATATATGTTAATGGAAGATACTTGCTTACACAGTATAGAAATTTAGCAAAGTACCCTCACTTGAAATACGTAACATAATAAGAATATTCTGGAACAATTTTTTAATAAATGTTATTATGTTATGTCGAGGAACATGACTGGAATCTCTTTGTACGGGGAAAACGGTTGTGATAGAAATTATTTTACATTCTTTAATGTTGTTAACTCATGCTTTTAGAAATGAAAGACTTTGTAATGGATTCGAAATACAATTTATCCATTAAATGCCTTTTTACGAGAATGTTCTTCGCGCTTCGCCCGCGTGTATTTTGCGTGTTATCTATTACTCAAGTCATCAACATTTATTCAGTAGTGAACGCTTATCTATACTAATATTATAAAGCTGAAGAGTTTGTTTGTTTGAACTCGCTAATCTCAGGAACTACTGATCCGATATGAAAAATTCTTTCGGTGTTAGTTAGCCCATTTATCGAGGAAGGTTATAGGCGATATATCATCACCCTGAGACCAATAGGAGCGGAGCAATGCGGGTGAAACCGCGCGGCACAGCTAGTAAAAAGATAAAGCTCTCTATACATTTAAAATTCAATAATGTTTATGTATTTATTGATCAGTGTTGAATAAAGTATATTTAATTTATATTATTTTGTCAACAGAGTGCCACATCAGTGTTCATGGAATCCATGCAGATATTAGAGCACTGCCGAAGGAATAGTGGTGTTTTGGGCGGAGTTATTTTATATAATAATAAGTAAGTTATATAATAATAAATATGTATTTGTGTTCACTCATAATCTGTGAGGTAAGAATCTCTAAATACAACCATTTGGTAACAAATATATTGAAAAATTTGTCTTATGGTCTCTTGTACACACACGGTTTTTCACCGTGAAAATGTACGGTTAATTCGCCGTATATAAGATTCTACAAGCTTCCACAGTAATTCATACAAAACTGACGACCGTGCTTACACACGGCGAATTAACCGTAGATTTTCACGGTGAAAAACCGTGTGTACCAGAAGCCTAAGACACACTGTTTTGGGAAGTCTTCCTGTATAAAGATTTATTAGGTAATTAATTTCGAGAAACTAATTTATAAAAATACTGTTTTAATTATGCCGTGTAACTTATAACATGCTTATAGTTATAACCGTTATAGCACCAATATGTACATTAATTTTTCATTAAAACTTAATGAGTAAAAGACAGCATTAATTTTGGCATCAAACAGGTAACAGGTTCTGAATGTATTTTGGGATACAATTTGCGTACAAACTTATTTTTGGAACACGGAAATTGTTAGAGATAACGGACACAGATATTACAAGAAGACGGTTTTTACATCATCTATTATAACTAGCTGCTCCGCGCGGTTTCACCCCCGTGGCTCCACTCTTGTTGGTCGTAGCGTGATGATATATATAGCCTATAACCTTCCTCGATAAATGGGCTATCTATCACCGAAAGAATTTTTCAAATCGGACCAGTGGTTCCCGAGATTAGCGCGTTCAAACAAACAAACTCTTCAGCTTTATATTATTAGTATAGATGTATCGACTTAATGAGTGATGATTTGTAGAGAGAATCCCATTAATTTGAGTGTTATGTTATTACATAGTTAATCATCAATCATGCACTTGGCCTCGTAAGCCTTTTATTTTATCCGGTGAAAGAGGCGACTTTTAACTAAATTAACCAAAAAGCGAATATCGAATATATTTTGGAAACAGAACCTGTTTGAGAAGTTATTTTTGGTGATAACACGACCTCTTTTAGTATAGGTACTCGGATTATTGACTTGATGTCGATATTTATAAAACTTGTCCATTAGACTAAGGATTGGATTCTTTTTAAACGCTTCTGTTTAAATTTTATCTAGTTTTTGAAGTGAAACTTCTTTATCGGGGTTGGACAAAAATTGAGTGTAACCTTTTTTTCGTTGCGTTACGCCGTACGCGTGACATTTTTGCGTTACGCAATACTCGTGGCGTACTCTTAATACATTTTTAAGGTCATAAAGAAGTTTCACTTCTTACGTGTGTACTCTAGTACACGCATACATTATTTTTTTATAGTAACACGGGTTAAGTACTTATCTATTAATGACGGAAAATTTAATGGTGGAGCGTTACTCAATCTGTTAAGTTTTTTTTCCCTCAACCTACCGGTGATAATGAAAGAAATGCAGTTTTGAAAATTAAAGACACCGTGGGGATCTTTGTAATTTTGTATCCTAAATTTATTTGTGAATTAGTTATTCTAAGTATGGGGGGCGTGGGGTGTGGGCGGAGGTTATTATAAGGACCTGATATATATCATTAGTAGTCATAATATTACGCAACAAAATGAAATTAACATCATCTCATTTTGTTTAGATATTCCAGTTTTACGCTGCGACATTCCGAAACTTGTTTTGTATATCTAATCGAATTTTATTATTTTGTTATTCTGTATTTGAAAGCTTTTTAAATGTTAATGTTTAAAGTGATCACATTACAAGTTTTTCGTTAAAGTGTTTCTGATTCAACATCATCAGCCCATTTACGTTCCCACTACTGGGACACGGGCCTCCAATGAGGGTATGGGCCATAATCCACCACGCTGGCCAAGTGCGAGTTGGCAGATGTCACATGTCGTCGAACTTTTGATTCTTCGACATGTCGGTTTCATCACGATGTTTTCCTTCACCGTTTAGCAGTGGCCATATAGTATAATCGATATTATTTATTACTAGCTGCGCTCCGCGGTTTCACCTGCGTGGCTCCGCTTGTTGGTCTTAGCGTGATGATATATAGCCTATAGCCTTCCTCGATAAATGGGCTATCCAACACCGAAAGAATTTTCAAATCGGACCAGTAGTTCTTGAGATAAGTGCGTTCAAACAAACAAAGAAACTCTTCAGCTTTATAATATTATTATAGATTGATTATAATTTCTTATAGTTAGAATGATATAGACTAGACCTCGAAGATAAGTGTCATTGAGTTATAATAACGCTTTCAAAGCTGCTGAATACAGAGAAATCGAATCGCAATTTTATATTGATAATATTTTTTTTTATTTGAATAGACGGCGACGTCGTTATCAATCACTGCAATCTGAACATAATAATATAAAACCATAATTTTGCTCGATTATTTAATAATAAATAGCAAAGAATTTTAATTCCCAGCATTCGTAACTCTAATATATTGCATTGGTTAATGTTAAAAATAATATTAGAACACAATTTTTATCAAAACTAAACAGTGCCCAACATGGCTCAGAATTAAAATGTCCTTCACGATAATTCCTAAATAATCGTCAATTCATACACATGTACATGAAACATTATTGTTCATAAAATACTTGTAACAACATTAACAACCGTATTGTACAACTTATTGAACATTCCATTTCGTCGAATTTACAGTAATCTCTCTCGAGCCAAAAGTGGCCAAAGTGACCGTGTTTATGGCCCCCTTTAGTGGTTTTGATCAAAAACGAGTTTTGGGAATGGTCGATGTTTTGGACGCAAGGAATTTTATGTTGTGCAAGTAGTTATTAATTAGCCTTCAAGTGTTATTGGTTTGATAGGGATGAATATATTAAATGTATGAAAGAAATTATATCGAATACCGAAACATTAATTATCTAATAAGATTGAGAAAGATTATACAACAATTTCTAAAAAAAAACTAATCCATACTTAATATTATAAATGCGAAAGTAACTCTGTCTGTCTGTCTGTTACTCAATCACGCCTGAACTACTGAACCAATTTGCATGAAATTTGGTATAGATATATTTTGATACCCGAGAAAGGACATAGGATAGGTTTTATCCCGGAAATCCTATGGGAACGGGTTTTTCTCTGAAAACGCGGGCGAAGCCGCGGGCGGAAAGCTAGTTTAATATAAATTTCCGAACTTAATTTATGATAATTTATAGCGTGTCCCCACGTCTTTTTGTCAATGACAATTCTACTACGTAGTTTTTACATTCACTCACATTATAACCATATTTAATGTTCTATTCCAGGATAATCGCAACACAATTACCACCAAGTCTGACCTCATACCTAACAGTAGTAGATCCGTATCGAATAAAGTCCCCAGCGGAAAGCTTAGAGACCGATACACCTTTGCCCCTAGGGTCACAAGTATTAGTTGTATACGTGGGCAGAAAGACGTATAATAGTTTGAAGAAACAAGCCAATAAGTTACAGGAATTTG
Organism: Colias philodice; assembly: GCF_061535455.1. NCBI lineage: Eukaryota > Metazoa > Arthropoda > Insecta > Lepidoptera > Pieridae > Colias > Colias philodice. The sequence continues at coordinate 10,333,757 of NC_143098.1, read as the reverse complement.
CGAAAAATGGAGAGGAACTGGTCAACGGGTTTAAAAAGGTAATTTTCCAACAGGTTTCCTTAGAATTTGGTACGTAAATATTGTTAATTTTTTGCTAATATGTGATTCTTTACAGGCACAAGAAGCAGATAAAGACAGAGCTCGAGAATTCCCACAAACAGGCATGAAAAGGGACAAATCGCTACTATTCACAGCAGTACCTGAGGAAGATCACACAATGATCTCTCCACCCAATAGAGAAGAAGTACCAGGAGAGAAACGGAAACCCAGTATGCCAGATGTCGTCCCCTTTGCCAATAAACCCAGACCGCGACCTAACAAACTGTCACTAAGCTTTAAAAATCAAAAATCATTAGAGGAAGACGTGAAAGAAGACGAAAATGTCTTCACAGGACAGACCAGTGTTTGCTCAACACCAATGGTAGAATACAAAAGATTACACGGAAACATGCTATCCATCTGCCAAAACCTCGACAGTCAAGAGAAAACTGATGTGGAACCAGACGTTCTGAAAAATATCGAAAACTGTAAAATAGACGAAAAACGCGACACGAAAACGATCCTAAATACCGACTGTGTGGCCGAACATTTTATTAATAAACCCGAACCGTTGAGGAAACTATCCAGCGTCACGGATTTGCATGATACAATACAAAAAATAACTAATAAAAACGGGTCAAAAATAAAGTTAAAAACGTCCAAAGAGGATATAGACGCGTCACCGACGGCGCAACGTAAAAACCAGAACACAATAACTATAAACGATCCATCCTTCCCAGTATTCAGAAACGACGGCATCGCGATATCCGAATCGCTTTTCAATCAGTATCTCGAACAGTATTATGCAGACATGAAGGACAAATCGAAGGAAGACAACATGTTTAATTTCAACCTCAAATTGTGCGAGATGGATAAATTCCAAGACTTCGACTCGGAGTTGGCGAAATCCCCGCAAAGGACGCCGAAGAAAATTGCCAAGGACTCGACTAAAACTTTGTCGATTACGGACCAGTCGAGGCGGAAGTCTTTATCGTTGCCTTTGAAGTCTTTGAACACGGATTCCCAAACGGAGACAGATACGATAAGCTTTAAGAAAAAGTTGACCGGAGTTCAGCTGACGCCGTTAATGGAAAAACTTAGCCATTTAGCGTTCTCGGATAAATCTAGCGGCTACAGCAGTCGAGTGATGACGCCGTTGGAGTTAAGAGACATTCTGACGCCCGGCTTGGAAAAACCAATTAATTTTTCAAATAAGTAAGTCATGTGCAAATATTTTTTTAAAGTAATATTTTGAAATTTATGTTGTTTTTTAATTAACAAAGTATGAGCTATACTAAAATTGTATTACAATAATGAAATTTTGAAAATTTATTTTCACCAAGTCCATTATTTAACATTAATAAAACATATTTGAAGTATCTTTGGAATAACAATGTATTGAATAAAAAAAATTGAATATCCACAGACCAAAACCAGCACAACGCGAGTGCGACAGTGACAGCGATAGCGAAGCGAGCGAAGGCGAAGCGAACGTCAGCGGGTTCGCTTCCCGCGCCGTGCGATGTGCGCTCTTCGTTAGCGGTCTGCACAATGTTGCTCTGTTGGAATTACTTGATTTGGAAGCCGCTAATGATGCGGATATTATTAATTCATTGGTGAGTAAAGTAAACACCATATTAAGATAAAAATATCACAATATAAGTGCGATAGCGAAGCGAGCGAAGACGAAGCGTGGTCGAGTTTCACGCAGTTAGTGAATTGCAGTATTTTTGCTATGTTGTCATTTCACTTGTAAAGGCGAAATTCTATCTTTATTTTTTGCCTTGAGCGAATATATTATTTAAGTGTGATATTGTATTCAATGTTTCGTACTTTAAAAGATTATATTGGCAAAGTTATTCCAGATAATACAATACTTTATTGCACCATTGCAGCGTGAAGTAAAAAGTGAAAAATAAACTGCACTATGTATACTATTGTTTATCTATTTACATTTAGATTAGGTTTAATATTTCATCTTTACATTATTTCAGTGGGAAACATCCCTAAACGCGTTGGGTCCCATAGAACAGCAATGTGTGGAGCCCCCCTTGGCAGTGCCCGAGTGTAGTGACTATAGTTACTTGCTATTGGACCCCGACTGGGGCACGGTTAAACGAGGGGGGCCCTGGGCTGCGGTGGATATAGCCACTATGGGACTTATACACAATGAATTGGAAGAAGATCCCGATTTGGCAGAGTTTATGCTAAGGTGAGTTATAAGAACTATAATTTGTGAGGCCCCAGTGCAGTTTATTGTGCCAGACAAAGTAAAATTTGCAGTATATTGTGCCAGACAAAGTAAACTTTGCAGTATATTGTGCCAGACAAAGTAAAATTTGCAGTATATTGTGCCAGAAAAAAAAATTGCAGTTTATTGTGCCAGATAAAGTAAATTTTGCAGTATATTGTGTCAGAAAATGTTAATTTGATAATATGGAAGGGCGGTAAGTGTGTGTTGTTTATAATATAAATATTGACACGCAATCTATGATTAAAGAAGAGAAGGCACATAATTAAGAACATGCTACTAAAATATTGTTGCTAAATTATTGTTGTCTTAATTTACTAATCCAATGGAATGTAAGAAATTCGATTATTTTTGTAAATATTGCCCATCGATAAATTGCGCTCTCATTTTTGTTTTAAAAATAAAGTACAAGCTTTTTAAGGTAATAAAGAAAGTGCCTTAAAATGTTTGTTGTCCTTCAGAGCCGGTTTTACCCAAATTGGATTCAAACTTTACTAAACTTTGCAAGGACTTCTAAAAATAACTTTTTACTTTTAAGAGATGTAATATTATGAAAATAAATTTGGAACGGTCCACCCAAAAATGATAATTTATTACCGAATTTTATGTAAATTTTTGTGCATCAAGATGCGGAATTAACTGCATAAATTGAAACTTTAATTAACGCTTTACGAATTAAGAATGTTTTTGCCATAATACGTAATTATTATAGAGTTACTAGCGGTCCGCCCCGGCTTCGCCCGTGGTACATATGAAAAATAGATGTTGGCCGATTCTCAGACTTACCCGATATGCACAGAAAATTTAATGAGAATCGGTCCACCCGTTTCGGAGGAGTATGCAGACTAACATTGTGACACGAGAATTTTATATATAAGATTTAAAACTTTAAAAAGTGTGTACCCTAAATTCTGTTTCTTTTAGTGCAGTTTTCGTGAAGCAATAAAATAAAACAATCAATTCTATTGCGAAGTTTCTTTAATTGACGCCAACTTTTATATAGTGTATAATTCTTCCCTTTTTATTCTTGATTTTAAACACAGCACATTATTTCTACATCTATTTTATCCCAATAATCCTATAAAGTGTAAATAATAATCACTATCCCTCCCCAGGAGCGACGACAGCGTAGTACTTGGCGCTTCATGCGGTCGAGCACAAATGTTCTACCAAGAGAGCGGCCCCCGGCCCGCCGGCCCGCCGCCCCCCTCTGATATACTCGCCACCGCACCGCTAAGGGCCCGCCGTAGATTGCATAGAGATCATTGTGCGTTGTTAATATAAAATGGACCTTGTGTAATGAAGATAGGGTCAAGTTTGGTGTGGCAAGTTTATGGATAGTGTGGCGTACAGACTTTTTATCGTAAAGGAAATAATTCTACCAAGAGAACGGCCCCCGACCCGCCGGCCCGCCGCCCTCCTCTGATATACTCGCAACCGCACCGCTAAGGGCCCGCCGTAGATTGCATAGAGATCATTGTGCGTTGTTAATATAAAATGGACCATATTATGTGGGAATAGGGTTCAGTTTCGTGTGAAAAAGTTATGGATAGTGTGGTGTTGTGGACTTTATTGTAAAGGAAGTGTTCTACCAAGAGATAGGGCCCTCCGACATCCTGGCCACTGACGTTTGTAGAGATACATTTCAATCATTGTGCGTTGCTAATGTTGACCTTATGGTGCGAGGATAGGGTTGAGTTTGGTGTGACAAGTTAATGGATAGTGTCGTATGTTAATAAGGACTGTATTGTAACGGAATATGGACTTTATTGTAATGAAATATGATTCAATTTCTATCGACGTCTGAAATAATAAAATACGCGCTGCTTTTATAGAGTACATCTTTAGTAGTTTATTTTTGCCGTAATTTGGAGTGGCAAATTTATGTAATACGAGGAAGTGATAATTTGTTTGCTATGTATTGACCTTTATTGTGTTATAAAACTCTTATTCGATTGACACCTCGTAAGAATTATAAGATCTAATTCGATAATATCTAATTTTGAACTGACATTGAAATATTGCTGTTCTAAATTGGTTCGTAATGTGTGCTAATAGATCTCAAATTGGAGTGACATGTTAAAAAACCATCTCTGCTGTGTGCTATTGTGAATGGGACTAAAAATGTGGTTATAGGATTGTAAACGTGACCTTATTCTATTGGAATATGACTAATGTATTCTGTTGATATTTTATACATATATGAGATTTGCAGATCAAATATTAATCTAAACTGCACTTTATCGTATTGAAATATGACACAAATTCAAGAAAAATCTTGACTAGACAAAATCCCCGCTATATTTACTATAATATATGTATCGATGTGTTATAGTATGTCTTTCTTAAATTATATTTTCTTAGATCATGATCTGTGTATGTTGTAAATGTAATCTGAACCTCATCTCGTGGTTTATATGTAAAGTTAGACGAGAGTAACCATCTACGTGTTTCATATGAATTGACCCTTATTTCAATATTATAAGTAAACATTGGAGTAAACTAGATGTCATAGTAAACTGGGCCAAAGCGTGTGTCAAGTTTTGCAATTACAATTTTTTTCATTTCATAAATACTCTGTCATGCTAAAATGCACCTTATTGCAAAGATATAAAGCTGATATTTGCTCCACAACCAGTGATAACCAGGATAAAAACGTAGTTATTACATAAATTAAGACTTAGATGACGTCAATTGAAACTAACTTAAATAGAAGATTATTTCTAAAAGAACTTCAACATTTGCAGTTTAAAGCAAATGCGAAGGCGTTATAAAAGACCCAATCTTTAATATCCTGACCCTATAATTAAACTATACTATAACTTTGCATATATATGCAAAGTTATAGAAATCTCCCTAGCAAAACATTCCTAATATGGATCTCATGATTTTTTTACTCTTGTTTGTCAATAACCTTTAAATGAACTTTGAATATTTTATATTTTTAGTCGATCGATTTGAATGACAAAGCTTTGAAATTTCAAATAATTTAAGTAAGCAAGGCGCGTGTAGAACTTGATTTGTATTAAAATTAGGTCCTTTTTCTACCCAAAAAATAACAACATATTCGAAAGAAGAGCTACAAATTATGCATTTGAAATTATCTTTTGAAATGAAATGAAATGAAATGAATTTATTCGCAAGAAATTTTATCCAAAATAATCATCTTTTACTTTTAATGTGAATTGATGTAATGGTTTATGTACACTTTTTTACATTTTATCATTCCCAAAATTATTGTATCTATTCAGACAGAGCCTTATACATGGCAGAACTATTATCTTATTAATCTGTTATAATATTCTTAAGTTTTTAATCTGTTCAGACTTGGTAGACTCTGGACAATATATGTAGACTTTCAACATTGAAAATGTATTAATTCCGTAATTTATACCTAGTATTAGTTGTAGATATTCGATTAGTATTAAAGTAGGATTGTTATTTTTCTTTGTAGACGTAACTATAGATAGTAGAGCGACAGTTGTCCTCTTGTATAGGACGTTAGAATTTTTATATATTCGCTATAACATTTAACCTTCTATCTATCTACAATATAACTCCATATTAAAAACAGTCAACTAAGTAGCCGTAAGTTTACATCCGTACATATCTTTGATGCCATCTCGAAAGTAAATATTTATTTACAATATTTCGCAACAATTTAGAATTTTATTGCAAAGTTCGTCTGATCTGTTTGACATAGAGTTGCATTTTGGCGGTTATTTTTATGTCATACAGATAAGATGTAACGTATGGCGTCCGAAACAATTTTAATTATCTATATTCCAGCCATAGAAATGAAGCTATTGGTTAGGGAGCCAGGTGCAAATTTGGTTAACTATTTCCTCTCAAGAGATAATTCGTCAGACGCATGAGAGTATAGTATTATAAAGCCTCGTGAACGTCAGCTGGCGCTCGGTTGGGGGTGTGAGCGGTTGTAGCCTCCCACGCACATAGGAAAAAAAATACATTCATTAATTCATTTCCTCTCAGCTAAAAATTTGTCAAATTGTAGCTAACCCAATATCTCAACGAAAAAAAATAGTCAGCTGGTTACAACATGGTGTATTATACGTCAGCTGGTGTCTCGAACATGAAAGTTAAATTTAAAGAAAAATTTATTTTCCGTTATTTCCTCTCAAACAAAAATTTACCTGATGATAGCTTATATGTAACTGTGGATAAATATGTATGTCAGCTGGCTGTATCTTGGTGGAAAAACCGTCAGCTGATACGGGAGGCTACAACCGCTCTTCCCCCCAACCGAGCTCCAGCTGACGTTCACGAGGCTTCATAATACTATACTTTGATGCATTTTACTAATTACCGCTTGAGAGGAACTTGGTCATAAAATCTGCTGCTGGCTCCCGGACCAATACTTATATAAGCTACGCTAGCTTGTAATGTCCGGCCATTTATCTACAGCTAGTCATGCTCAATCTTGCCGTCTGGTAGCTTCATATTTTTATTTGTGGGTCCCTACTTTATGTAAGGTAGATGCCAAATAATATGCTACAAGCTTAGATCGGCGTTTTGATGTCTTAGCCTTTATCTTAATTATCGAAGCCGTCTATTTTGTGTCAGTATTTAGGATTTTTTGCATTCCATATTCGTTGCTTTAGATGTTTATTCCATATTTTTAACATGGGATTCTTGCAATATGTGCTGTAATATGTTTGTTATGCTTAACATGTTCGTTTTATATGGTACTATTATTTTTATTAATAATTTTGTAATCGGAATGAGATATCCACATTAAAAGATTTGTAGTAGGTATATTTATTGTCAGATTATTATCAGTTTCTTAGATTGTTGTTACATTTTAATTTTGAATGCTGTAATGTTTTTTATCGATGTCATAGAATTCTGTTCATTTATTATATCTGTTATATATTTTGTTGTTCTTGTTTATTTCAGTATTAGTTAGGGCATTTTATATGCGAGCGTATGTTTTTACCTATTTTTACATTATCTAAGCATTGTGTAAATCTAGAATGTAGCATCAGTTTTTATTGTAATCATTACCATTGTTTTTATGACTTGTCCAATTATGTATAGCTGTATGTTTTTAAATCTTTTACTAAAAAAAAACTACACCGATTTGTATGAAATTTTATTTGTAAATTATACTACACTAGATTTCCGCCCGCGTTTTCAAATAAAAACTCATAGTTCCCGTTCCCGTGGGATTTCCGGGATAAAACCTATCCTATGTGTTAATCCAAGTTACCCTCAATATGTGTGCTAAATTTCAATGTAATCGGTTCAGTAGTATTTGCGTGAAAGAGAAACAAACACACACACATCCTCACAAACTTTCGCATTTATAATAATAGTGGGAGTAGGATACTTTTAATTCAGTGTACAAAAAAAAAACAATTAATCTAATACTTAACTGTAGAAAACTGTCTTCCGATGCGCAGGCGCCGCTCGTTCCATACTCGATATGTTATGTTGAAGCAATGGTGATGATTTATAGTAAAATTTGTATAATTTTCAGTTTGTATCTTTTCAAGTGTTATAACATGTATTGTTAAGATTTTTCCCAATTCTAAGTTGTACCAGAATCTTGGATGTATGTAATCAAATAATTTGTAATTTTCGATACCAACTCGTTTACTCAAATATAGCAACAGGTGTTTTTGCTTTGACTTTATACTGGCAAGGACTATTATTTTGTATTATATTCGTCCAAAACTATTTTGATCAAAAAGTGTTACTCCGTTTTGAACCGCTACGCAATGCCATCTTAGAAACAAGTGCCAATACAGAATGCGGTATTTATTTATACTTCTTATACATAGATATTTTTAAGAACTTTAAAAAACCCGATAGTGAGATTTTTTTGTTATTTTTACTCGTACGTGTAATACAATATACTGAGAATAAAATATTACAAATATGTATGTTGTGGTTTTATTTCATACTTATATATTATCATGATGAATGAAGTGAACAAAAGTAAAGAGATTGCTTTTACTAAGTGTACAAAGTTACTTCTTATCATTGAGGTATTTTCACTACGTATAGAGAGGACACCCAATCAATGGGTAGAATGTATTAGCCACATAATATTGTAATTAAAAACATCTATAATTTGTAACTACATTCTTGCAAATAAATATAATTTGAATTTGAATTTGACACCACGACCAAAATCTGTGCCACAAGCGCGGTGGCGAGGGGCGGCTAATGAGTCATACACTTTGTAGATACATATTCTGCATCTTATTACTTATAATTAAGAGCTATTACGCACTGTCGACCAGTCGCCGGCGACTGGACTTACTCCTGGACGACTGACGACTTTAGAGCGTTTTCACATTATCCGATCCGATATCGGATATCGGAAGCCGATAGCCGATATCCGATATCGGAGGGAAGTAAAATGTATGAAATATGTGCCTGTCTTTCACATTGTCCGGTCCGATATCGGATATCGGAGCCGACACCGATATTCCCAGTGGCTATCGGACGATAATGTTCAGTGTTGCCAACTCAATTTTCGAAAAGGCAGTATACCAACAGCAAAAAAGCACTAGTTTGTGTATTTTCAGTCTTATAGGGCGCTCAATCTTTAAAAAAATTCTTTGCTTTTAACCTAAAACCCTTTCTATTAAAAGAAACCTTTTTTTATAAAGAAAATACACATTTAAGTATTTATAGGCATTTAAAATACTATTTATACGGCAGGTATTTTTATTTGCCGTATTAAAATATACGACAATTGGCTGAACTGAAGTAAACAAAAATATATTGCATTCTTAAATTCAAATATCTATCTTCGAAAACATTAGTGTCTATCATCTTTATTTTATCTCATGCTACCTCGCTCCTCCTCCTACTCGGATGTTGGTTGTGCTGTTTATTGTATTGTTGTCATTGAGTGCTTTGTTTTTAACCGACTTCAAAAAAAGGAGGAGATTTCACACCGATTTTATTTTTATTTTGAATTTACAACAAAGAATACAAAGTTTGAAAACTCTTAATTCTAAAATAATTGTTTATGACAATAAAATAATTTATGTATCTTTACTTACAGGAAATTACAACAATCATATTACAAATATATTTGAAGGAGTGACAATATTATTTTAGGATATTACAGTGTAATAAGAAAAAGAAAAGAAAATGTGAACAAAGATTGTATCACTTAATAAATTTATCATAGGTACTACATGAACTTTTATAAATGTATGTAGTGAAAAAATGACTAAATGACTAGTACGTCTTGCTAAAAATACATTTAATAGATTTTGAAAGGTATATTTACTAATATGTATTACCATAGACAACTATAAATTATATTCGTCCATGGTATTACTAAAACTAATAACTAATTTAGTTTGTTGGTTGTAGTAGGTATTGATATAAATTTATTTAATTTATATTGTGTTAACATAAGTATGTTATACAAATGACCGATATCAAAACTATTTAGTAAATAGCACGTCTAAATAAACATTTAACTTTTCTTTTTTGAAGTTGTTTTTCTTTATCGTAGTTATTTTTAATGTACATGTACAACTATGATTTACATTTGATTTTTTTTAATTACACCTTTTTTTATCAACTGGCAATTTAGTTTAGTTTTCTCTAAAAATTTCTGGCAACACTCATGATGATATCGGAACGATTTTATCGGACAATGTGAAAGGGCAAATTGTATCCGATATCGGATATCGGCTATCGGCGTCCGATATCCGATATCGGATCGGATAATGTGAAAACGCTCTAAGTGCGCAAGCCCCTATTTAAACCATAGTAAGTCACAGTCGACAGTGCGTAATAGCTCTTATAGTTAATAGCAATACATATTATAAAGAGGAAAGGTTTGTATGTATGGTTTTCACGCATAAACTACTGGACCAATTTTGATGAAATTTGGCACAGATAATCTTTAGACCCTGAGAAATAACATAGGTCATAGACAATAGAAAATCTATTGTGTCGCGGTCGAATCTGGCCGCTCGGTGGTTAACTTATTAAAAAAATATGAATAAACTTATCAATTAAAACCAATCAATCAATATAACAAAAATTAGTTTGAGACGATTGGCTCTAACTTGTGTTACAAATATCGCTACTACACGATGTCCTCTCTAGTACGTAATACATAGTAACTCAATGCTTCTTATTCAGTATAATAAGCTACATAGAATGAATGATCCCAAGATATTTAGATTGAAAATATGTGCTGTTATATGTTTGTTATGCTTATCATGTTCGTTTTATATGGTACTATTATTTTTAATAATTTTGTAATCGGAATGAGACATCCACATTAAAAGATTTGTAGTATATTTATTGTCAGATTATTATCAGTTTCTTAGATTGTTGTTACATTTTAATTTTGAATGCTGTAAATGATATTATCGATGTCATAGAATTTTGTTAATTTATTCCATTGTTACTTATATTTTGTTGTTCTTGTTTATTTCAGTATTAGTTATGGCATTTTATATGCGAGCGTATGTTTTTACCTATTTTTACATTATCTAAGCATTGTGTAAATCTAGAATGTAGCATCAGTTTTTATTGTAATCATTACCATTGTTTTTATCACTTGTCCAATTATGTATAGCTTGTAAGTTTTTTAAAGTGAAACTTTTATTACATCGTCTCAAACTTTTTGGTCTGTGTAGCGCATGTCGCGTGTATCGCGGCTGCCGAGTAGGTATACCTACTCGGCAGCCGACCGACACGCGACATGCGCTACACAAAGCAGTGTTCGGAACCGTTCGAACAGTTTCACTTTTACCGTGGTTTCATAAAACCACACAACATTTTTTTTTTTAAATCTTTAACAAAAAAACGACCATTTATATGAAATTTGATTTGAAAATTATACTACATTCTTTCAATTCGGTTTATAGAAAAAACAATGAATCTTATACTTAACTGTAGAAAACTGTCTTCCGATGCGCAGGCGCCGCTCGTTCCATACTCGATATGTTATGTTGAAGCAATGGTGATGATTTATAGTAAAATTTGTATAATTTTCAGTTTGTGTCTTTTCAAGTGTTATAACATGTACTGTTAAGATTTTTCCCAGTTCTAAGTTGTACCAGAATCTTGGATGTATGTAATCAAATAATTTGTAATTTTCGATACCAACTCGTTTACTCAAATATAGCAACAGGTGTTTTTGCTTTGACTTTATACTGGCAAGGACTATTATTTTGTATTATATTCGTCCAAAACTATTTTGATCAAAAAGTGTTACTCCGTTTTGATCCGCTGCGCAATGCCATCTTAGAAACAAGTGCCAATACAGAATGCGGTATTTATTTATACTTCTTATACATAGATATTTTTAAGAACTTTAAAAAAACCCGATAGTGAGATGTTTTTGTTAACTTTACTCGTACGTGTAATACAATATACTGAGAATAAAATATTACAAATATGTTGTGGTTTTATTTCATACTAGATTTCCGCCCGCGGCTTCGCCCGCGTTTGCAAAGGAAAACCCGCATAGTTCCCGTTCCCGTGGGATTTCCGGGATAAAAACTATCCTATGTGCTAATCCAAGTTACCCTCTATATGTGTGCTAAATTTCATTGTAATCGGTTCAGTAGTTTTTTACGTGAAAGAGTAACAAACATCCATACATCCATACATCCTTACAAACTTTCGCCTTTATAATATATATTAGATTTACTTATATATCACGATGAATGAAGTGAACAAAACTAAATAGATTGCTTTTACTAACTGTACAAAATTACTTCTTATCGTTGAGGTATTTTTACTACGTATAGAGAGGACACCACGAACAAAATCTGTGCGACAAGCGCGGTGGCGAGTGGCGGCTAATGAGTCATACACTTTGTAGATACATATTCTGCATCTTATCACTACATAGTATAAAACAAAGTCGCAAATCTTTGAAACTACACAACGGATTTTGATGCGGTTTTTTTTAATAGATAGAGTGATTCAAGAGGAAGGTTTATATGTATAATAACATCCATTAAATAGTGGAGAAGTACTGTTATTTTTGAGGTTTCTAATGTGATGTCGTAAATAATTACATTTTTTCCGCTTACATTGCAAACGCAAGCTGAACCCTACGAGTTTTATCAAAATAATGTACTAAGTATTGTACACATTGAAAAGGTCTACAGAAAAGTCCGCGATGGCATATGTCTATCTCTTATGGATTACCCACAATAACTTTTTTTTGTCATTTACTTTTTACGTCAAATAATGGCTAATTTTCGAAGCGATTTAAACCAATACGGCATTAATCCATAACCAATTAAATACATTGAATACATTGTTCATTTAATATAGATCTATATGGCCCTTTACACCGTATGATTTAAGTGAATATTTTCGAAGATATTACAGATTTAAAAATTGCGGGACGTACCGTTTGCAGCGGTACCGGCCGGCCGGGCCGCTATGTTTTTATATACAACGTTAAAAGTTTTTCTGTAGTGTATTTAGTATCAGCATTGCACCCGTGCGAAGCCGGGGCGGGTCGCTAGTTACTTATAATTAATAGTTAATACTAATACATATTATAAAGAGGAAAGGTTTGTATGTATGTCTGAATGTATGGTTTTCACGCATAAACTACTGGACCAATTTTGATGAAATTTGGCACAGATAATCTTTAGACCCTGAGAAATAACATAGACAATAGAAAATCTATTGTGTCGCCGTCGAATCTGGCCGCTCGGTGGTTAACTTATTAAAAAAATATGAATAAACCTATCAATTAAAACCAATCAATCAATATAACAAAAATTAGTTTGAGACGATTGGCTCTAACTTGTGTTACAAATATCGCTACTACACGATGTCCTCTCTAGTACGTAATACATAGTAACTCAATGCTTCTTATTCAGTATAATAAGCTACATAGAATGAATGATCCCAAGATATTTAGATTGAAAATATGTGCTGTTATATGTTTGTTATGCTGATCGTGTTCGTTTTATATGGTACTATTATTTTTTATTAATAATTTTGTAATCGGAATGAGAGATATCCACATTTAAGATTTTTAGTATATTTATTTTCAGATTATCAGTTTCTTAGATTGTTGTTACATTTTAATTTTGTATACTGTAAATTCGATGTAAATTCGATATCGATGTCATAGAATCCTGTTAATTTATTCCATTGTTACTTTATATTTTGTTGTTCTTGTTTATTTCAGTATTAGTTAGGGCATTTTATATGCGAGCGTATGTTTTCAGTTTTTACCTATTTTTACATTATCTAAGCATTGTGCAAATCTAAAATGTAGCATCAGTTTTTATTGTAATCATTACCATTGTTTTTATGACTTGTCCAATTATGTTTAGCTGTATGTTTGTAAATCTTTTACTAAAAAAAAACTACACCGATTTGTATGAAATTTGATTTGTAAATTATACTACACTAGATTTCCGCCCGCGTTTTCAAATAAAAACTCATAGTTCCCGTTCCCGTGGGATTTCCGGGATAAAAACTATCCTATGTGTTAATCCAAGTTACCCTCAAATCTTAATATGTGTGCTAAATTTCAATGTTATCGGTTCAGTAGTATTTGCGTGAAAGAGAAACAAACACACACACACACACACATCCTCACAAACTTTCGCATTTATAATATTAGTGGGAGTAGGATACTTTTAATTCAGTGTACAGAAAAAAAACAATGAATCTAATACTTAACTGTAGAAAACTGTCTTCCGATGCGCAGGCGCCGCTCGTTCCATACTCGATATGTTATGTTGAAGCAATGGTGATGATTTATAATAAAATTTGTATAATTTTCAGTTTGTATCTTTTCAAGTGTAAAACATGTATTATAAATTGTTAAGATTTTTCCCAGTTCTAAGTTGTACCAGAATCTTGGATGTATGTAATCAAATAAATTGTAATTTTCGATACCAACTCGTTTACTCAAATATAGCAACAGGTGTTTTTGCTTTGACTTTATACTGGCAAGGACTATTATTTTGTATTATATTCGTCCAAAACTATTTTGATCAAAAAGTGTTACTCCGTTTTGAACCGCTGCGCAATGCCATCTTAGAAACAAGTGCCAATACAGAATGCGGTATTTATTTATACTTCTTAAACATAGATATTTTTAAGAACTTTAAAAAACCCGATAGTGAGATTTTTTTGTTAACTTTACTCGTACATGTAATAAAATATACTGAAAATAAAATATTACAAATATGTTGTGGTTTTATTTCATACTTATATATCATGATGAATGAAGTGAACAAAAGTAAATAGATTACTTTTACTAAGTGTACAAAATTACTTCTTATCATTGAGGTATTATTGCTACGTATAGAGGACACCACGAACAAAATCTGTGCGACAAGCGCTGTGGCGCGGGAAGGCTAGTGAGTAATACACTTTGTAGATATTCTTCCTCTTATTACTTATAAATTAAAACTCAATGAAACAAAAAAAAATTGTTTGTCTTATTATAAAAATATGAATAAACTTATCAATTAACCTTTTGAACGCCAATGACATCTATAGATGTCATGCGCAATCGTGCCCTGTGCGCCAGCGACACCTATACATGCCAAGAAACAGATCATAGATAAATACAAAATAAACATATTAAACCTTTACTTTTACGTGTTTTATTTATACAGTTTATGAACTGAATCCCCAGTTATTACATAATTGTACACAGTAAACAAAATTGCCAAGTAGTTATTCAAATATTTGATGACAAAAAATAACTTAATTAATGGCTAAAAAAGCATGTTCTCTCGCGCCAATGACATGTATACGTGCCTACTAGTGATGTAGTGTAATATTCAAGTAACTTCATTAAAATTTCAGCGAAATTACTCTAATTCGCTTAATTTTTGTAATAACTACAAAAAAAATATATAAGCTTAGTCACTGAGAAAAAAGGTAAATACTACATTCTTTGGTATAATACCATATTGTCTATATTGTGGATATTGTTGATTTGAATATTTTCCTTTTCGCCAATCATGCGCATCCCTAGCACAGTATCGATATGCAATCCCTTCTGCGCCATTGACATGAATAGATGTCGGACTGGTGACGTCGTAAGCGCGTGCCGTGTTGTTAAGTGCGGAAAGTTGTAAAAATATTTTATCGAGTATTGCCGAGAGTGTGAGTGCCTTTATTAGAATATTCTTATGATACAAATTGTCGCTATGTCATATCAAAATATGGTAATTGACCTAAATAGGTACCTACATATAATTAGTATTTGTAATAACTCAAGTATTAAACTAAATGATTGGAAAATAAATATGTAGTTTTAATGCTTTATTTAAAGGTAATAGTTGTTTTGATATTTACAAATAAACACTCCACAATAATACCTATAGTTCATATAAACTTAATAAATAAACTCGATAAGTTATAATAATATACAGCTACACATCCCTAATCAGAAGCGAGAGATTATAAAAAAAAGGATGGTTGCCCGCGCCATTGGCATGTATACATGCCAATGGGGCGTAACTGATAGAGAATAGTGCTGTAACTTGCTGCAATTTTATATGTATTTTTGTATCTCAAAAGGTTGATTTTTTTTGTTGATAGTTGCTATTTAATGTGGTCTTAAGTTTTTACAGTAGGAGATGAGGTTAAATAAATATTATTTTTGTGTTATAAGCTGTTTATTCAAATATTCAGACGTGAATTATTATGTTTATCGATAACATTTTGGAATCCCTACTATTTTCAAGGTTATCTCATTGAATTTGTGGCTTGTCGTGGAGGGCACGGCGATGCGTTTTTGCTCTGGCGGTCAAAAGGTTAAAACCAATCAATCAATATAACAAAAATTGGTTTGAGACGATTGGCTCTAACTCGTGTTACAAATATCGCTACTACACGATGTCCTCTCTAGTACGTAGTACATAGTAACTCAATGCTTCTTATTCAGTATAATAAGCTACATAGTATGGATGAATGATCCCAAGATATTTAGATAGAAAATTAGGTTTCCCCCAAACATGAAAGTAAAAGATATTAATTATTGGTGTTATTCATCAAAGTTATTATGCAATTCCTTCAGAAATATTTATGAAGTTATTATTGTGTTTTTACTACAGATAAAATGTTGAAAGGATAGATAAGGTGGGAAAGACTACAATGAAGAAGTACCACTGTTATTTAAAAAAATCATTATTTATTAACAACTCGTTCACAACACAAGTCTACACTAAAATACGATATCATCAAACTAAATAATAATAATTACATATATATAAAATACAAATTCTACGGAATCGAATAGAAATACGTACGAGTCACTCAAAAAATATCTGTGTAGGGTGTGTTTAATGTATTGGAACAATTTGTTGAAAGAATATGATCTGATGGCGGATCTTCTTGGTATCGGAGCTTGCACAGACCGATCATATTCTTTACAAGTTCGCGAAACTTCGGTTCTCAAGCCGGCGGCCCCTTCTTTCGGCGACCAATATAGATTTCAAAATTCAAAACTTCAACACAGTTAGTTTTTCAAGGAACTTCATCCTTTACTTCTTGTTTCAATACCTTTTCAAAAAAACAAAATCAATATTAGACTTAGTTGTAAATCTTTTATTATCATCTAACGTTTGCGTTACATCTAGTGGCTACCTTACATCTAGACCCTTATCTCGCGAGTTACACTATGACTGTTTAGCCGTTCGCGACATTTCTCTATAAATGCATATCCGGCTACATTTGGGAAGTGGTGGTGTATAAAAAATGTCTGAAGTGACGTCACCGTCGCGAGACTAATACCGACCTGCAAAGTCAAAGAGCAATGTAATCACGCGGCACTTCGGGAACTGCACACGGCACGTGGTCGAGCCCTGTCTGTAGACGAATGGAGGGCACACAAACGGAAAACACTTCGTTTATATTAATCAAATATTATTTTATTAATAACGCGAACAAAGGTTACGAAAATTCCAATTAAAAAGAATTAAAAATCTACGCGAAACTGAATAATACGCAACGTTATAGTTACTAACAGGTAATTTAAGAAATATTTGGTAAAGTAAAAGGCGGCAGTTGTTTTCAACCTTTGCATAAATTATTTGAAACAAAATCACATTTTCGATCACACCATATGAGCATAGTATCAAAGAAAATGATCATTTAATGTTATTCCCCTCCATTCCTCTAAGATAAGGGATCTGACCAGTATACAATAAAATCGGGACATCTTCAGACCAAATGCTTGAAGAAAAATATAACAACACAGAAGATATTTACCACTTCCTTAACACTTTCTGGGAAAATTTTAGGGAAACAGATTAAAAAGAACATAGTAGTAATACATACAGTAAGATAACACATTAAAAACTGACATAGACATACATGCAGTGCTTTGTAACATATAAATACTTACATTGTAAACCAACATTGGGAGAGTGAAGGATTTTTTCCATCCATATAAATTGTCTCGAACACGTAATATTCGAGGTAATTTTTTTATGTAAATGAAAATAAATAAAATGATCGATATATTGAATTGACTGTAGTATTTAGCGTAAATAACATACTGTTGCTATGTGAATTTATTATCATTTACATATCGAAAAACTAAAGGGCAAGCGTAAAGCGTAACTTACTCGGGGAGTAGAACATCATACTTCGCGACACCAGAGCGGATTGACAGCATCCCTTGTTTTAGCGTAGTGACCGAGACCGTACAATAGTGCGGTATGGCGGTATGACTGTGTGGTAATGCGTGCCTGGTATCACTGCGAGCATTGGTGTTACTTACGTTCTGAATAGCAGCGCTCCTCACCATACTGCTGCCGTGTTGTCGTGTGCAAGCACTGTCTTGCAGTACTGCGGTATGTACGGTACGGCGGTAGTGCGGTAGTGCGGTACAGCGGTGCGGCGGTACTGCGGTATCACTTACGCGGCGAGTAGGAGCGCTCCCGCTCGTAGCGGCGCGAGCGGCGGTAGTGCGGCGAGGGCGAGCGGTGCCGGTAGTGCGGTAGTGCGGTACAGCGGTGCGGCGGTACTGCGGTATCACTTACGCGGCGAGTAGGAGCGCTCCCGCTCGTAGCGGCGCGAGCGGCGGTAGTGCGGCGAGGGCGAGCGGTGCCGGTAGTGCGGTAGTGCGGTACAGCGGTGCGGCGGTACTGCGGTATCACTTACGCGGCGAGTAGGAGCGCTCCCGCTCGTAGCGGCGCGAGCGGCGGTAGTGCGGCGAGGGCGAGCGGTGCCGGTAGTGCGGTAGTGCGGTACAGCGGTGCGGCGGTACTGCGGTATCACTTACGCGGCGAGTAGGAGCGCTCCCGCTCGTAGCGGCGCGAGCGGCGGTAGTGCGGCGAGGGCGAGCGGTGCCGGTAGCCGCGCGCGTAGTAGTCGCGCTCCCGGTACCCGCCGCCGCGGTAGTAGTAGTCGCTGGAAAGGGACAACAATATAAGAACACTGTTGAAGTGGTACCGGCAATGATAGACCAGTATATGAGCACTGTTAAGGGGCAGCAGTAATGATAGAAAGGTATGATGTACTGTTGAAGCGGTGGTAATGATAGTAGTGTCAAAAATGTGGTGATGGTAACGATAGAGTAATATAAAAGCACTTAATAAAACACAACTTACTCTCTGTCGCGACCGCGTCTGTCATATCCATTGTCACCTCGTCCAATACTGAAAAAGTAATTTACCAAATTAGTTTCCACAAAAAAACAATTTTCTATTAAAAATATCATGATTTCAATCATCATTTAAGCAAGCACTTTCCTTCCGACATAGTAGACAAAGTCACTCACTGTGTAGGTTTCCCCATATAAATGCCAGGTGTTGGCGTATGCGCCCTTTGTGTGATCGAGAAGTCCACCCGGATCCGCCTGCCGTCAATCTCCATGCCGGTGCACTCGTTCTTCGCAACTTTTGCGTTTTCTTGCGACTCGAAGTAGACGAAGCAAAAACCGCGCGAGCGACCGGTCTGTAAACAGAGTAGATAAAGAATAAATACTATGATATAGGTAAATAATACAATAACAATATTTGCTGAAAATATAACTTATCTTCTTTCTTCTTCTTATATATAAAAATGAATCGCAAAATGTGTTGGTAAGCGCATAACTCGAGAACGGCTGAGCCGATTTCGATAATTCTTTTTTTATTATATTCCTTGAAGTACGAGGATGGTTCTTATGTAGAGAAAATGTAAACATGTACCACGGGCGACGCCGGGGCGAACCGCTAGTCAAGAAATAAATTTGCAACTATTAAATTAAATTTGCTTAATAACCAAAGTAAGTTAGTTAAATTATGACTTAGTAAAGAGAAATTGTAAGTGTTAACAACTTTCGCACTTGATAAATACTTTTTTAATAACACACACTTGAAAAGTAATTGATAACAGACTTTCTAGAAACATTTCTAACACGACAAATTAATCAGTATTACACACCTTTGCATCAATAACAACTTGTACTTTGTCAACTTGTCCGTATTTCGAGAAAATGTGATGAATCTGCTGTTCCGTAGTGTAGAGACTCAGTCCGAAAACACCGAGGCATCGGGATGGCGTTGGGTTCTCCTGAAAAAAGAGAACACTAAAACTTGTGGTATGGCGCCTCTCTACATATAACAAAACCGCAAAGAAGCTTAAAAAAAATTGACATTGCTTTTTTAATGAATAAAAAACAAAATAAAAATAAGTAAGAAAAAAATACAGTCACTACTACTAGTATGGTCATGATATACCATTTCATCCTTTTTGAGAGTATGTTTATCAAGACAAATCGTAATGGTATCAATCTGGTTAGCACCTTCTAAATGAGGTTATTGAGAATGTTACATGCATGCATTACTAACTGAACCCTTCCAAGTGGTCAGGTGGACCAGCAAATTAATTTTAAGCAGTGTTTTGTTACTTTTTCTACACTATTTGTAACTACATAATATACATACATGAATTTTACCTTCAGAGCTCTCTTTTCAGTGTGACATTTGTAATATTAAGTTGTTATATTAGAATATTTATTTATATTAAAATATATGTGCAAATGGGCCTTTAGTAAACTAACATATTTTCCAGTTAGCTTACTCTAATTCCACTCTTTACTCTTCCAACATATAGGATACAAATACGAATAAGTAGTTCGTACAAGCATTTCTGTGTTGGAAAATTCAAATTAAATTTTTTTGTAGTGACAAAACAAAATTAAAACTCTATGTTTATTTTCTTGCTTAAGTTATACAGGGTGTCCCACTGTTGGTATACTAAGCTCAAAGGAGGTTATAGTTTTGCATACGCTGAGTACGTAAAAAATAATTAAAAAATTCCAGGCGTATTTTTTTTTCAAATAGATGAATTCTTAAAACTCTATGTGTACACCGATAACAAGCTACCCGCCCAACTTTGCCACCAGCACGTGAGCTATCGTTTAAGATTATGTTTTCATAGATAAAATGCTCATATTAGAGAAGCGGTATATGCCGGCTAAGCTAGAGAAGAAAACATGGATTTTCAGGAAAAATTTAGCAAAAAATTTTGGACGTAATTTTTTTTTAAAGTATTTTTTACGTGATCAGTGTATGCAAAACTACAAGTTCCTTCGCGCTTAGTATACCAATAGTGGGACACCCTGTATATTTGCATGTTAAACTAATGAAACATCATGAGCTTAAGTACCTACTAATTAAATTAGCATCATTTATTATATTAATTATAATTTACAAATATATCACATAAACAACATAAATAAGGAGTAAAATTAATAATATGTAATGAACTATTGTATATTAAATATATACATATATAGCAAAAAAAACTAGTAGTCCGGGATACATCGCCCATTTTTGCAAGTGATTACTATCAAGCTAATTTTTCGTGAGTAGCTTTATTTTGATGAGATGCCCAATAATTTCATGTACGAAACTCTCGATTGTGGTAGCTAACAGAGGTAACAAGAATAAAAAATTTTGATTTGACGGTTCTCAAATATTTATTACGCAATTTGTAGGACAATACGTCTGTTGAATTATATAAGTATTAAATAATTGAAAATAAAAAAATCAGCTGGTTAGTAATCATTGATGATGACTTCGTTATCGATACACATTGGAAAGGGGGACTCTTTGATCAAACCATAGATTTTGTAGGACAAATATTTTTTCGAATAATTTAGATAATTATCTTGAGATTTAACAAAAAAAAACATTCATTTAGTAATTAATATTTGAGAACCATCAAATCAAAATATTTTATCCTTGTTTCCTCTGGTAGCTACCACAATCGAGAGTTTCGTACATGAAATTATTGGGCATCTCATCAAAATAAAGCTACTCACGAAAAATTAGCTTGATAGTAATCACTTGCAAAAATGGGCGATGTATCCCGGACTATAGCTGTTAAGCAAAATTATGTTATTGTAAAACATGACTACAAAATTTA
Organism: Colias philodice; assembly: GCF_061535455.1. NCBI lineage: Eukaryota > Metazoa > Arthropoda > Insecta > Lepidoptera > Pieridae > Colias > Colias philodice. The sequence goes on along the minus strand of NC_143098.1, from coordinate 10,312,090 downwards.
ACGTGAATCGGTTCAGCTGTTTCATACATACACAGTTGTTTCATGGAGACATATTATGATAACTAACAATGTGACATGAGAATTTATACAAAGAGAAAAGATGATACAAAATAAGGCCATTCTCCCATTACGATACGCACAGGAGATTCAAGTAATCTGCAAGTCCTCGGAGAATAGTTGCCGCTAGGGATGTAACGATACATGATTTTGCCGATACGATACCGATACCGATATTTGTAGTAATGTATCGGCGATACCGATACCGATACCGATATCGATGGCTTGGTAGAAAAATAAATAGTGAATTATGCATAAAAAGTTACCAACATTTAACAGAGACAACTGTTAATCGTATTCTTTTAAATAAAAATGCCAAATCAAAAAACAACAAAACCATTTATTTTAGTACTAGCGGTCCGCCCCGGCTTCGCCCGTGGTACATATTTACGTTTTCTCTACATAAGAACCATCCTCGTACTTCAAGGAATATAATAGAAAAGAATTATCGAAATCGGTTCAGCCGTTCACACGTGATGCCGTGACAACGCGAAACGGGTGCAGACCCGCCGCCTTTTTATAGCTCAGGCCGCGAAGCGCGTCGAACGCGGCAACTGATACACAAAAATAATCCTTATGGCATGATTCTGTATTCACGCGCGATGACTTATAGCGTATTTCATGTATAACTTTGGTGTTTCTACACCGATTTACATGATTCTTTTACTATAACCTGCCCAGGAGTATGAAGAATAATTGTGCCAAATTTGGTTAAAATCCGTCGTGTAGTTTTTGTTTCTATAACGAATATACAGACAGACAGACAGACAGACAGACAGACAAAAATTTTACTGATTGCATTTTTGGCATCAGTAGCGATCTCTTATTACCCCTTCATAGTTTTTTTATATATATTTCATGTACAGAATTGGCCTCTCTACAGATTTATTATAAGTATAGATTATTATTTTACGAAGTCAGTTAAACTTTAAGTAATACACATACAATCAGTACCTAATAAAAGTTTACTATTGGTAGAGTTTTTTCAGAAAACAAAGTGCGCACGCGCGGGCGGCCTCCCGCATCGTTCATTGGGCGCGAGTTTTTGAATTATTTGATAACAAAAAAATTGGTTGTTTGTAAAGTAGGTTTACGATCGAGATGTTTACGTGATAACATAATGCAGTGGCAGCGCTCGAGATGAAACGGGAGATTGGTCCGTCTCTCTCTCGTTATACCTGCGATCGCGCTCGTGAGGTTTTGGTGTGACACAAGTTTATGAACATGTCACCCGACTAAAACGATTTTAAAAACGTTATCACGTTAAAAATTAAAAATATTCAAAATTATTTATATCTTTCCTTAATTTACATAAACAAATTTGTGATTGGAGCACTCCTAGTAAGCAAATAAAATGCTTGTGTCAGTAGGTTCCGCTCTTCCTTAACACTATTACAGAAACAGAAATAAAACAATATGAATGAATACAATGCAAAAACATAAAAGAAAAGAAAGAATTTAATAAAAAAATATCGGTATCGGCTGATTTATTATCGGCGATACCGATATATCGGCTTGCCGATATATCGGCCGATATATCGGTGTCGGTATCGGTATCGTTACATCCCTAGTTGCCGCGGAGTATCTCACATATATTTGTATGTAGGCTCGCACACTACGCTACCGGTACAATTTATGCGAGATATTCCGCGGTGAGTAGTCTCCGAGGCATGCAGGATACTTGAATCGCTTGTGCGTATCGCAATGGGAGAATGGCCTAAGTCTACTATACAAAACAAAACACTGCCCAACCCCATCTCTACCCACCACCCAGCGCCCACAACACTTAGCACTTAAAACTAATAAAGCATGCACGTAATATGGTTTGGATACAATCAAACTTACACCACTCACCCTGTCGCCCGTGTGCCGCCGGCGCGACGACATCGGGCTGTGCGAGTGCGAGCGGCCGCGCGGCGTGTACGAGCGCGAGCGCGAGCGCGAGTAGCGCGCCGAGCGGTAGCGCCGCGGGGACACCGAGCGGGAACGTGTTCTACAACGATACATGATAACTGTTGTATTTATATTCCTAACATATATAACACATCTCTTCCAGTCTTACTAATGTAAGAAACATGTAGGTTTGTGAGGATGTATGTATGTTTGTTTATTTTTCCTGTGTAAATCCCTGAATGTATTTTGATGAAACTTTGCTGTACTTTATGTACCAGAATAAGACACAAGCTATATAGATACTCTCTCTTGTCAGCATGTTTCGCTGAGGGTGAAACCACAAGGCACAGATAGTGCTATAAGTGCCGATTGAATTTTCTCCAGTAGCAATATTACCAAAATGCAGACTCATAGTGTGCCACATATACTTTGCTAAAATTTAATTGAATTAATATTTAGCCACTAGCCCATTGAGCCCCAAGCGGCCCGATCGGTCCCAGACACAATAGATTTTCTATTGTGTCTGTGTGACACAATAGATTTTCTATTGTGTCTGTGGTTCCGGGGCCTGAGTTACTAATCTTTAATAAAAACTGACAGGATTTACTTCTCAACAAATGTGTTTGATAACTCCACACAATAATTGTATATTCATAAAACCTTATGGCAATTAATAACATGACATAGAAATTTGACACTCGGTCTTCGCTTTTATTTACAGTTATACAGCCGTACAAATAAAAACTTGCTTATTCAAACCTTATGCAATGCATAGATATGATAAGAATAAATAAAGAATAAGGATGTCATAATTTCTTACAAATAAATTTGGAATAACGTCGATGTATCTATGCTCACGCTATGCAATAGGCGCGAAGCGGCAACGTCGCAATTCATTCACTAAATTATGAAAAACATTGAAATTGTCTACGGTTAAGCCTTGGTGCTGTCATTTTGCTGACGCTCGTTTGACTTCGTCGAATTTGTTGTGAAGTTTCATCATACGATGTTCTGTTTATTTATTTTTTAAATATTTATTGGAAATAATTTAAATATATCATTTAATATGCAAGCAAATGAAAGAGAACGCTATCCAATAACTGGAGAACAGAAGATAAACCCACCTTGAGATAGAGAGTTGCCAAATAACTGGTACTCAAAACATGTACAACTCCAGGCTTAGAAGATTTATATTTTCAACGAAAGTGTATATTATTGTGATAAGTTTTATGTATGTATGGTTTGGCGCATGTTGTAAATAAATAAATCATTATAAATATCAAAAGGGTTTTTCATAATTTCGTATATTTTGACATTTCATACAAAATTTTCCATTTCAATAGGTACGTAATGAAATTATTAATTTGCTCAACTTTTTCTACTTCTCGTATTACTCTCATTGCTATTATCTCAAATTTAGGCTGAAAATTGCTTCTAAAACTTGTAAAACACAGCACAATGTACTAAAAGATATGTTATTACTTTGTTATGTCAGACTTATACTAGGGTGGTAGCCGTAATAAGGACGGAATAGCATTAGTATGAATACTTATTACGAAGTTATACTAGGTTACATTTATTTCGTGTTTATTTGTATGATTTTTCCTTATTCTTAGTTTATTCTTTGCATAAAATGTTATAACTCGTTTATTTGTACGGCTGATAAAGCTTATTTTAATAAACATCTGCCTGACCTAAATTCTTTTGTATTTCACATATTTGTATACAGTTTTGATGACACTAGTATGTGTTGTATTAGCCAATACACCTACTTCCTTGTAGCACTTTGCATGCATTCATAACAGGAAAGTAACGCAAGAATGGCTATCATTCTTCACAACAAAATGTTTTGAATGTGACGTTATCACATAATATCCTGTACAATTTTAGCATGTAAATTATTTTACTTATTTGCCATTTACATTAAACTGAATTACATTTTTTATTTATATCCTCGTAACATATTTATTGATACGACTTTAATTAAATTGTTAACAAATAATTAAAGTCCATTGTAACAATAGCAAAAAAAAATTACTAATTGTAGATTTGTAGATGTAGTATGAAATGAATGGAAACATGTTCATCATTTATCGTAATAAATGGCAAACTTTACAAATTTTTCTTTACTTTTTCATATTTCATATAAGCTACATAAACAGCAAACAGTCAGCACAGTAACAAGTTTGCAATTATCGTAAAAACGAAGCACACATAAACGTTATCAGCAATAACGTTTCTGTTATTGATAAAACAATGTGTGTTATATTGATCAAACACGCAAGCTGCCTAGCATTGTATACTTTTTGAGCGGGCTTATCTACAATACAGTGTATATTATAAATTATAATTTACATCATGCTATGTTAAATTTGTAATAGTATCTCATTATTTAAAAACATCTCCAGTAGGCGTATGATTATAGAGGTCCACATAATTTACATCAAATGATCAAGTTCTAAAAATTTATTCAAAATTGCGGTATCGTTTTTTTAATATATTATTGCGCAACTCGTTGCCTTGACAGCAAGGTTATATCGATAAAAAACAACTACGGAAATGCTATTATATCTTTGCAAATAACTAGAAATCTCTACTTTTAACGACTATAATCAAAACAATGCTGTAATTGTAGACTTACGGGCTCCTATACTTCCGGCTTGATGCTTTTGGCGGCGGCGGTGTTCTCGACCGGCTTCTGGTGTGTCCCCGAGACATGGTTGGAGGCTTTGGTACTGGCTCCCTAGACCCGTTGCGGGTCCTAGAGCGGCTCCTCTGAAATTACCAGAAATACATTCGCACCAAATAACCTCACGCGCCCCGGCAAAATAAAACGTACAAAGCTTCAACCATTAACTAAAAAAGTCAAGTTAATTATAGTACCTCTCGATCCGACATGTTGCACAAAACGAAAGAAATAACAATCGTTTACTATTATTAAATAAGCACAATTATTCTAATTTTAGATCGCGGATAAAAACAAAACCGATCATGCGAACGCCGACAACGCGGTCGAGAAAGAAACAAAATGGCGTCTTTTTACCGCATTCACAACTTGAATCGGCGCGAGGCGTGCAACCACAGACTACATACATTTTTTTATCTATGCCAAAATAAAAAATTTAACTTAAATTATTTTGAATTTCAAATTCATAATAATTAACATAAAAATAAACTTTTATATAGGTCTACCAGAATCTGATGGCATATTTATATTTAAGAAATAAAGGATTTTTATGTGGCAACTTATTTGACAACTATCAAATTGGATGTCAAATTATTTGTCTTTTTTGCAGTTGATGAATAATTTTTAGGATTTTGGCTAAAAAATCTTCGAAAATGTCGAAAAAGCCGCTGCGATCACAAGCAAGAGGTGTTGTTTATAATGTGTATAGAAAAACATTCGATGAAGAAGGGTCAAACACATCACAATTTTCAATTTTGAAGATTTTATTGGTAAATTGGACTTACCCGTTTTGATACTATAAATTAAAAAATATTATATGTAGGTAACTATAATATTGTTTGTTGATTAGAATATAATTTTATGAAAACTTATTACAGGAGTTTCCAATACGGCTATTCGTCAAGTCCAAGCTGTCCAAGTCAATTTTATAATGTGTGTCTGTTAATACTTACGAAAATAAACATAATTTTATTTTATTTTTATTTTATTTTATAAAAAATTATAAGCAGTTTTGATCTACATTATCATTATATCGATATTTTTACATGGCATACTGTTAATGAATATATACAAATATAGGTATGTGTAAATAATAATATGTATTACCTGTATAAAAGTAATTTGTATAATTGTATATTATACATGTAAGTATGTACCTACATAATATTAAGTGGATATCTCATTATTAAGTACAGTATTGTCCACTTATGTAATGTGAGTAATGATATTGAGGACAAAATAAAAAATAAGCAGTATCAAGATCGTTCAGTCCATTTTCCCTAGGGTTGCACACTCAAAATTTTGATTTCCCTAATTGCCATCAGATTCTGGTTTACCTATAACTTCCAAATGGTTTTATTGTCGAGCCAATTTAATAGGCAACATTTGACGTCTATCAATTTTATCTTCATAGGGTGGTAACCTGCTTAAAAACATCGATTAAAGTGAATTAATCGATACGAACTTGAAACATTTGTCAATCGAACTTGAAACACATGTCAATAATTTATGATCATTTTTTTATTTTTATTCCCAAGTAATCAATGCATTCGATTCTAGATGTCAGATTTCGATTTTTAGAGTAACGTCTCTGGTATTTAAAAAGAAAAAAGGTTTATTGACACAAAATTGTAGCGACGTCAGTTCTTTAAATCAGAAATTGTTTATTATGTTTAGAATGGTTTATCAGTAAAATCAAATCCTAAAATTAGTTGTATCGGTCATTATTATTATAAATATGTAATCGTAATTGAAAAAAGTTAAGCAAATGTGCAGTTCTAACAAAACGAAATATCATGTTATTCTATGTCGTCGTTACTAGGTTACGTTGTTGAATTTTGTTGAACTGTCAAATGTTGCCTATTAAAATGGCTCTACTATAATAGTTGTATATCTTTTCAACTCATTAAAATAAGTGAACAATTTTAATTTTAATAACTCTAAAGTTTCTACTAAAAATGTTTTGTAGATAGTATGATTGTAGTAGAACGAATACAGTATAACGTAGAGTATAACATATTTAATTACTAATAAGCATTGAATAAGTTTCATTCGCACGCAATAATGAAAAGTGTTGCTTAATTTTAAAAATGTTGCAATCTTTTGTGTTTGAGTCAGTATATAGTCATCAGCAAGCTCAAGCAGTCAGCAGTTAGCAACCCCGTTTTCCAATTACAAAGCATAATGCGACTCAGTGCCGCACAATGCCGAATTATGCTGATGCTTAATTGGAACATGAAACGCACCAGCAGGTTGCGCTAAGTTCAGTGTTGAATAAAAAAAATATTCAGAGTTAGCAATAGCCTCATTAATGTGTAAATAAAGTGGTATACATAATAATTGGTTGAAAAATATTTACGGTTATTTTAAGTAATTTGGATTTTGATTATTTCATTAACATTTTTTTCAATGTTTGTACCTTCATTCATATTTATATTTATTTTTTTAACACAATTTGAATTAACTTTGATTATTTCGAAAAAACTACAATGAAACGAAAGCTTTAAATTTTTTTCCAACAATTAATAATTACTAACGATAAATCGATTGCATTAGTATTCGATAAAGTGTCAAGCACTACCTTTTTAGAACAAAAAGTGGCTACATGTGGATTTGAATGCCAAGCAGATAATAGTGTGTTGTCTCTTTTTATCGCATTAATAAGGGTATTGAATAAAAGAGAGCCACTATATAAGAAACGTTCAATTAATTGTTACTTCTCCAGGCTAGTTAATTGCTCCGAGGCACGCATCAATTCACGCGCATTACTTTTTATAGTGCTCGATTGTGCGAAGCGTTGCTGTAGTTGGAACATTCAACGTTAAGCATTATGCCGCATAATGCGCTCTAGTGCTGTAATTGGAAAACGGGGATAGTCAGTGGTCAGTATAGTATTATATTATCTGTGGTCAAAAGTCAAAACCATAATTATCGTGTCATCATAATATGTCAATGTCTGATGTCAATTGTCACAATAAATTCGAAAATCCGAAATCGGGAATTATTTCGCGTGGACGTGGAAATGCCCATTATTTTATTAAATTAGAAATAGAAAGAATTATAAAATCATGAGTGACAAAGATGCCGAAAACTGTCCCTCCGGCGACCAACCACAGGAAAAGACCGCTAAACAGTTGGAAAAAGAAGCTAAAAAGGCTGCTAAGTTAGAAAAACTGAAAGCCAAATTGGATAAGAAGAGTACTGCGCCAGCTGCACCAAAAGATAAACCTGAGGTAGATTATGCAGAAGCTTAACTCTCATAAATTTTCCAAATGATACCTGACTTTTTATGCATTGTTTAAAAAATCAAAATAAATAATGCAAATTGTAGGTTAGAAAATGTTTAGGTGAAAGGAATCTTACGTGTATTGTTTGAACGTTGCATCATTTCCTGAATACATGCGTTTATCCCATATGCTTACATCGATTCTACTCTTATACTCCCCTAAATATATTATCTATAATATCTTATAATGAACTTTCTCATTGTTATTCATAGAACCTCCATACTATTCAATCCACTGTAATTGAAACTTATTAATACCTAACAGTAGTATTCTATTTTATAGAAAAAAGTAAAAGAAACAAAGGAAAGCGCAGTATATACAGCAAATACTGCACCAGGAGAGAAAAAGGACATTAATGGACCCATGCCAGATGCTTACAGCCCCAAGTTTGTGGAGGTTGCATGGTATTCCTGGTGGGAGAAGCAGGGATTCTTCAAACCTGAATATGGGGTTAGTTCTACTAATATTATAAATGTTTGTGAGGATGCGTATGTGTGTGTTTGTTACTCTTTTCACGCAAATACTACTGAACCGATTACAGTGAAATTAAGCACACATATAGAGGGTAACTTGGATTAACACATAGGATAGGTTTATCCCGGAAATCCTACAGGAACGGGAACAATTTTTCTTTTAAAACGCGGGCAAAGCCGCGTGCGGAAAGCTATATATATTTTTTTATGGCAGAGTCAGCAAAGAGCCACCTAATGCTAAGTTACCACACATAAACACTTGTAACACTGGTATCTATTTATTCATTTAATTCTTTATTGCATGCACAAAAGAAATCGAGATACATAAAGAACAGAACACTAGTAGTGTTACAAGTAAAAGAGAAAGTTATAATGTGTACATTTAATTTATGTTATGTTAATTCAGTTAGTTAATTAAGTTTAAATTTATTTATTATGCTTGCATTATCTCATAATGTTATAAGAATATAATAAACAAAAATTGCACTATCAAATTTTTGTTATCATGCCTGTATCTTTATTGATTTTTAAGCTAATTTAATAAATAAAACAACACTATCAGGTATGTAATAGTAATTAATATTAAACCATGTATGGTATTTTTCATTTTGATTGCATTAAACTTTACAGTAAAATAATTAATTGTCCACATTCAAAAGAAAATTACTTACCACATGCTATGTGAAAAATCAGTGTCATCATTCCAAGCAATTTCAATTTAAATCAAAATACAAGGCAATCTTTCACCTCCACACAATTATAGGAAGAATTATTAATTAAAGCAATTTGACATATTATATTATTCAGAATTTTAAGGAGAAGACTTTTATTTTCCAAAACTCGAACTCAAACATTTATTTATTCAATTAGACTTCTTCTAGAAGCACTTTTGTAACGTCATCACATATTTTTAACATTTACCGCCGATTCGGAAAGCAGTATCTACATAGAAGAACTGGCAAGAATCTCCGTAGTTGCTCTTTTTAATCATGAATTGATTAAAAAGAGTTTTACAATTTAATTGTACAAAACACATATGTAACATTATAGTATATTATAATAATATGCCAAAGAACTGTCCTGTGGTTTTTACGCAACAACCCTCCATGGGTTTTTATCGTCCATAATATATTCCTTAATACTAATTACCTATTATTTCTATAAATTTATTTCAGAAAAAGTCTGTATTGGAGCCAAATCCTAAAGGCCAATTTATCATGGTCATTCCACCACCAAATGTGACAGGCAGCTTGCATCTTGGCCATGCTCTTACCAATGCTGTTGAAGACGCTATTACAAGATGGCATAGGTAATTTATTACAAATCAATCATAATATTTAATTATTATTATTTATTTATATATTATTATAATATAATTACATAATATTTAATTAAAAAAATTGTATATTTACAAATTTTTTTTATCACAAATACTGCCATTTTAAATGGCGTACAAATTTTTTTTTACAAATGAAATCGTAAATTTGTCTGTTTTAATTAATATTTCGTGATATACATTATAGATTGAAATTTAAGTATTAGTTAGTATAGTTTTTCAGTGTTTAAAAATTTTGTAGCTACATGTTGCAAGTATGCAATATTGTTGTATTTGTTTTACTCATGAGAAGGTCTTATGTAAGAAACACTGAAGAAATCAATGGGCAAAAATGAATACTTCACGCGTTTCAGTTTGCGCGAGATAGAACAAAGTCTGACGGGTCGACTAATTGTTTATTGTTATAGTCACATATTTACATTTAAAACATTGGCTTAAAATTTTATGATAAACTAGCGGTCCGCCCCGGCTTCGCCCGTGGTACATATTTACGTTTTCTCTACATAAAAATCATCCTCGTACTTCAAGGAATATAATAAAAAAAGAATTATCGAAATCGGTTCAGCCGTTCTCGAGTTATGCGCTTACCAACACATTTTGCGATTCATTTTTATATATAAGAGAAGACTAGCTGTGCTCTGCGGTTTTACCCGCATTGCTCCGCTACTGTTGGTTTTAGCGTAATGATATAGCCTATAGCCTTCCTCGATAAATGGGCTACCTAACACCGAAAGCATTTTTCAAATCGGACTAGTAGTTCCTGAGATTAGCGCGTTCAAACAAACAAAAAAATCTCTTCAGCATAATAATATTATTATAGATAAGTATAGATAAAATGACAATTTTTCAGAATGAACGGTCGAACAACACTCTGGAATCCCGGTTGCGATCACGCAGGTATCGCGACGCAAGTGGTGGTCGAGAAGAAACTATGGCGGGAGGAGAAGAAGACGAGACACGATCTGGGGAGGGAGGAGTTTATCAAGCGTGTATGGAAATGGAAGGAAGAGTAAGTTTGCGTTTGATTACGTGATTAGTAACTTCTTGCTATGGTTCATGGTAGAAGATAGAATAAATTTTGAAACCGATTTATTATATTGTTGATCTATCTTATTTGCTATATTGTTTCATTGATGTATGGATTTGTGACACTAAAATTAAACTGATAAATTCCAAATATTATTGTAAAAAAAGAAATGAAAATAATATGTGAGTTAAATATTTAGTTTTATAGCATTCAAATGCTTTTTAATTATATTTTTTTAATAATAGAAAAAAATCGAGGCGGGGTTCGAAACTTACGTCCTTGAATACGCAGGTTTGATCGGTTTTTTTCTATACTTTACAAATGTACCATCTCCATATGTGTTGAATATTTTCTTCGCATTCTAGATAATTAAATATTATATTAATAAAATCAAATCCAGAAAAGGTGGTCGTATCTACGAGCAACTACGCTCCCTAGGCTCCTCTCTAGACTGGTCTCGAGAACGGTTCACAATGGACCCAGTGATGTGTCGAGCTGTTAAGGAAGCGTTCATTCGTCTACACGATTCTGGGGATATCTACCGGGCTAACAGACTTGTGAACTGGTCGTGTACACTGAAAAGTGCGATATCGGATATTGAAGTGGACAAAGTGGAGTTGACTGGACGTACTATGCTGTCTATACCGGGGTATGATAATAAGGTAAGGTATAAGTGACCTTATGGTGGTTGTAATAAGGTTGATTTTTGAATGAGAGGGTGTGATTAGTGGAATAGTGTAAAAAAAGCAATTATTTGCTGATTTTGATTGAAAAAAAGTAACTTCCATCAAACTCAATGCAGAAAATTAATTTTATAAATTAAATGTTCAAATTCAAGTACAAATTCTGCAAAATAAAATACAATGTTTTTTTATTACAATTTCCTTACATTAATAATGGTCTGACCGCCTCCTTGGTACAGTGGTTGATGCGTAAGCGTAGCACCGAGGGGTCCTGGGTTCGATTCCCGGTGGAGACGAAGGAAAAAAAATGTCTTGGTCTGGTAGGACACAGAAGGACTGATCACCTACTTGTCCCTAAAGAAAATGGATCAATGAAACAAATGTATAATGCATCTGCCCCTTACCCCACTTGGGGACATGGGACTTCACTACTAATAATGGTCTCGCCCTTATAATATAAGATCTTCATAGTTTATGACAACAACTACTACTACATTTAATCTGTGCAAATCCTTATCAAGTATTTAACCAAAAAAATTCAACAGGTGGAATTCGGTGTGCTAGTCCACTTTGCGTACAAATCCGAAGATGGTAGTGGTGAAGTGGTAGTGGCCACCACTCGTGTGGAGACCATGCTTGGTGATGTGGCCGTGGCTGTGCATCCTAATGATGAGAGGTATGTAAATTATGTAAAAAAATGTTCGATTGGTGATTGTGTAGAAAAAATTTTTATAAGAGTCGAAAAATTCCATCTAACTTTTAGGATTTTATGAAATATTTAAGATATTTTTTTTGGTTGGTAACACAAGAATGTCTAGGAATATTTTTTTTTAAATATCTTAACATGCTAATAATAACTTGGACTTGGACCTAGAATCTAGATCTAAATATTGACTGTTATAAACTGGTCCTTCAAGATAGATTTCCTGCTTGCCTATAAAAAATAGATCTATATAGATTTATCCATCTTTTTAACATGAAAATTGTGTTTACAGATACAAGAATCTAATAGGCAAGAAGTTGGTACATCCAATTCTGAACAGGAAATTGCCTGTCATCGCCGATGAATATGTCGATATGGCCTTTGGAACTGGTTAGTTTTATTTTTGTATTTTTTATATAAAAACATATTATGATTTAACCGGATTTTAAGGTCAAATTATTTCATAAATTCACTCTAAGAATGTCAAAAATATTACTACAAATATTACAAATTATTTTTTTCAAAAATTATTTTTTTTTCACAAAGTTATTATAAAATTATTCAATACAACACAAAAAATTCTTATTTTTATTCTTTTTTGTCAATAAAATAAATCAAAATAATTAAATTAACAATATTAAATAAGTGTTATCAAACCAGGTGCTGTGAAAATAACACCCGCCCATGATCAGAACGACTATGAGATTGGCAAACGGCATAATCTGCCTTTTATCAACATTTTTGATGATGAGGGTAAACTGCTGGACAATTGTGGACCTTTCTCGGTGAGATATTGAACCTTATTACAAGTGCCTAAGAGTTATATTTGTTTTCTTTTGAATAATTGTAACGTGGTGTATATAATAAGTGCTGTTGTAAACATATTTACAAAATTAATTAATTAGTATTTTGTATATTAATTTGTAACAATAGTGTTAATTGATTACTTATAATTTAATTGCTATTATGAACCTTATATTGTTTAATTGACTTTTTAATGCATTTGTATAAGAAAAGTCTTTTCTAACAATAACCTAGTCGACTCGTGTATTTAAGAAACATTTACCTATAATTATGACACACCGATCACGTATATTATTGAAACGGCAGGTATCTCTAAAAACGAAAAAAAGCTTCAAAAGAAAAATAAGATTTTTTGTTAGAAATACTCTTTTTATATAAATGACATTTTATAATATTTAATGCTAAATACTTTATAACCTTTTTTTAATACTAAATACTAAATAACCTTTTTTTCATTTACAGGGCAAAAAGCGTTTTGACGTCCGTCGCGAAATAATCAAAGTTCTTGAAGAGAAGAAGTTATACCGCGAGACGAAAGACCACGCGATGGTGGTGCCGCTCTGCAGTAGATCGAAGGATGTGGTGGAACCGATGCTGAAGCCCCAGTGGTGAGAGGAATTTCCGTGTGGAAATTTGATTTCCGATCGGAATTTCCGTGTGAAAATTATTTCCGACAGGAATTTCCGATTGGAAAAAAATCCGCGAGGAATCTTTAATTTCCAAGAGGAAACTTTTTCGATTGGAAATTCCTGTTGGAATTGAAAATAATTTCATCGAGAGAGTTTGATGATAAGCATTTAATTGATACTTATTTCAATTTTTGACATTCGGTTAAAAATGTTGAGTTTACATTATTATTGAAGTGAAACTTCTTTAACGGGGTTGGAAATAAATTTCTTGTAACATTTTTTCGTTCCGCGTGACATTTTTCCGTTACGCGCCATCTTTGATTCGACGTACTTTTGTAAAGTTGCAAATAGTAAATTATTTTTTGAAAAATAAGGTCATAAAGAAGTTTCATTTCTTACGTGTGTACACTAGTACACGCACACATTTTTAATTTGGAAGGCAATGTTGAAAGATTTTCTATAAATAAAGGCAAACAAATAAAATAAAGTGAAAACTTGACTTACTATATACATTAAGTAAGCGAAGGAAAGCTTTTCACTTCATCAAAAACTGTTTCGCAGGTACATACGCTGCGACAAAATGGCGGCGGACGCGATTCAAGCGGTCAAAAATGGCGATCTGAAAATAATCCCAGACAGCCACGAGAAGACGTGGTACCACTGGATGGAGAACATACGGGACTGGTGCATCTCCCGCCAGCTCTGGTGGGGACACCAGATACCCGCGTACCGGGTTACTGTGCCGGAAAAGGTGAGGTTTTGGTGTAGTAGTAGGCAAGAGCCTACAACTAAGTGTGTACTACTAGTTTAAATAAGAATTTAGTATAGACCTGCTAGATAGGAAGGAAAAAAAGCCCTAAAAAACATTTATTAGTCTTTGAACTATTATATTAACAAAATCCAATTTCAAGGATCCTTAAATTAAAGAAAAAAGCAGTTTATTCCTAAATCCTCTGTTTGTAAGTCTACTATTGAAATAAAATCAGTATTATTAAAGTGTAATTATTCTGTAAGGAGTTCTAAGAAAACTGCCAATCCAGTCGCATATCTCACTGGTCATTGATTTTCTCGACCTTTGTTGTCTTATAAATTATCAATTGCTTAGTCTACACTAATATTATAAAGAGGAAAACTTTGTTTATTCTATTCATTACAATCAATGTAATGAATAGGCTCATAAACTACTGGACCGATTTTAAAAATTCTTTCACCATTCGAAAGCTACATTATCCACGAGTAATATAGGCTATATATTATCACGCTAAGACCAACAGGAGCGGAGCCACGCAGGTGAAACCGCGCGGCACAGCTAGTATGAAATATTTAGAAATTATAAAAATATCAAGGGCAGATTCGGTACGTTCTAATGAATTGTCATTTTATGAAAATGAATAATTAAAATAAACAAAATGTCGAAGGGCAGTGACGTAACAACATACACGCGTCCGCTCCGGCGCCGCACGCGCTCGGGGCGGCGTAAAGCTGCGCGCCGCGGGCCCGCCCGCACACAGACCGCGCACGTATGTAAATCGTGCATGTTTAGTGATCTTTGTTTGACTTGCGTTTAGGCACCGTGATGCTTTTATTTTTGAAGTGAAACTTCTTTATCGGGGTTGGAAAAAAATTTAGTGTAACATTTCTTCGTTACGCGTGTCATTTTTCCGTTACGCGCCATCTTTTTCTTATCCCTACCACGCGTGATTCGACGTATTTCTGTAAAGTTGCATATAGTAAATTATTTTTTGAAAAATAAGGTCATAAAGAAGTTTCACTTCTTACGTGTGTACAACTAGTACACGCACACATTTTTTTAATAGAGGTTGTGTGTTAAAATAGTCGATTAATGATTATAGTGTGATTATAGTATAAAAAAGCTATATCTAAGAATATATCTAACGTATTCGTTCGGGGCGCGTGCGAGCCAGCACACAGCTAGCGCACGTACGCACACGTACTTGTTTCTGCGTTTTTAGGAATAATGCTTGTTTTTAGTGTTTTTTCTCGTTTGACTTGTGTTTAGGTACCCGATGCTTGATTTTTGTAATTTTTTGAGATTTTTTTCGATTATTTTCATTTTTTCGATGGACATAGTGATTCTTGTTTGCGTGATGACGTGATGCTTGATTTTTGGAATTTTTTCTCTTTGTTCGATTTATTTTCAGTTTTGAATGGAAATTGTATGTTAAAAAGTCGATTATGGTAATGATACAAATGCACACCTGACCACACCGGCGCTCCCTTATATAGATGGAATGCGTGTTGAAGCTCGATGTAATGTAGTGATTCTTGCAGCATGTTCTTACTTTTGTTTTGTCGATTTTATTCAAAAAAATGTGTATGCATACCCTTTTCACGTAACTTAATTCAGTGTTTATTTCTTGTACCTGTGTGCGTTTGTATACATGCTAAATAGATAGTAGTTTTTTTATATTAAAATTTGAACTTCAATTCTATAGACGGAAGAGCTATGGGTATCAGCGCATACGCAAGAGGAAGCGTTACAAAAAGCCGCCAAAAAGTACAATGTACCAGTAGAAGATATTACCGTGAAGCAAGATGATGATGTACTGGATACGTGGTTCTCATCAGGCCTGTTCCCGTTCGCTATATTCGGCTGGCCGGATAATACTGATGATTTGAAGGTGAGGTTTCTCTACTAATCTTTAATAATTTTTTACCATATTTCAAGGTTAGGGTCGGTTCATATCTAACTTAGGTTATTATCGCGACGCATATTCCGTTAGATATGAACCGACCCTTACACAATTATAAAAATATATCCAATCAGCCTGGAATATTTTTTTACTGGTATCCCTTACAAGTTCCTTTGTCTTTTAGTGAGTCTTATTAAACATCGGCTCAGTGATCCTGGAAGCAAAAAAGTTGTCCCTTTTAAAGTATTGACTCAATTTCTTTAAGAAAATATTATGTACCTTTAAAATTACAGAAACAAAAAAAAATTAAATTCACACTTTTACCATCCTTCCTGTAAACTTTATTTTTTTGTCAATTATTTTATACACTAGGAAACCGGGCGAACTCCGTTTCGCCACCAGAGACACATTTTCTTTGCTATAAACCTCACGGAGCACGAGACCTTTCCAACGAATGCAAAACCGTGGAAATCGGTTCGTGCGTTCTGGAGTTATAGCGTCAGGAAGGAAAACCCAACTTATTTTTATATAGTAGAAGATTATACAGTAGTAATTTGAGGTTGTTGTTTTATAGGCGTTCTACCCAACAACACTGCTAGAGACGGGTCACGATATCCTGTTCTTCTGGGTGGCGAGGATGGTGTTCTTTGGCCAGAAGCTTATGGGCAAACTACCATTCAAGTGAGTTTTATAGATTTATGCTTAATTTAATTGGAGATATATATTCTAAAATGTTTTATGTATGTAATTAATTAAACACACAAATTACTGAAATAATATGAGGGAAGTGGCACTTTACGGTACTTGTACTCATTGAAGTGCACAGTCACATTAATTTATATTTTCAGTGCAATTTTATTTCACGGTTTTGTAGGAAAGCTCTAATTTCTAACTACCCACATATTATTATAGTAATTTACAGTTACATATGAACTTTTAATTTAACGTCGATTTTTCTCAAAATACTGTGCAGTGCTTCTAACACTATTAACTATGTTTTTGAATACAGCTGTAGACTATCATTAAACAAAAATAAAAAAATAAATTGGTTGTCTGTAAAGTCGGTTTACTGACGATAGTTGAACGTGACAACGTCCGATTGTGCTTCTTTGTCGCTCGTTCCGCACTCTCGCTTGCACTTCAAGCCTTACATGGAACGCCTCAGAGCGAGGTAACGCCGCATGAGTCATATTTTTTCGTGCGTGCAGCCGGCTATATCGAATTATAAGACGTTGTCACGTCAAAAACAATTCCCACTAAATTTTCCAGAGAAATCTACCTCCACCCAATGGTGCGTGATGCCCACGGTAGGAAAATGTCCAAATCCCTGGGCAACGTCATCGACCCAGTAGACGTGGTGACCGGCATCACGCTGGAACAGCTCCACGAACAGCTGCTGGACTCGAACCTGGACCCCAAAGAGGTGGAAAAGGCCAAACTGGGCCAGAAACAGGACTATCCTAATGGGATACCGGAGTGCGGGACTGATGCTTTGAGGTAATACTTTATGTTGTCAAAATACATACGTATGTATTATAAATTGGAGACGAGAGTTAATTTTAGATAACAGTATATCTTTGAACAGTTATATTTTATGTTAAAAAATTGGTTGTTTGTAAAGTAGGTTTACGATCGAGGTGTTTACGTGATAACGTCTTATTGGTGGCAGCGCTCGAGATGAGACGGGAGATCGGTCCGTCTCTCTCTCGTTATACCTGCGATTGCGCTCGTGAGGTTTTGGTGTGACACAAGTTTCTGAACATGTCACCTGACTAAAACGATTTTAAAAACGTTATCACGTCAAAATTATATTTATTTATCAAAAGTAACATTATAATAAAATATTTTATATTATGTTTGTTATTCACCTTAAAAACTACTCAAATAGCAACCTGATTTGCGTCTGGCTAATATAAAAAAATCCAATAATACTAGGAAAAATTACGACCCAAGTTTTTTCATCAAAAGTTTTCATCAATTTTTCATCAATTTTTTAACACAAACACATGTTTATAACAAAAATCGAAAATAATCCAGGTTCGCACTGTGCGCCATGACTCAAGGGCGCGATCTCAACTTGGACATCTTGCGGGTTCAAGGTTATCGTTTCTTCTGTAATAAACTGTGGAACGCTACCAAGTTCGCACTTATGTACTTCCCGAAGGACACTGTTTATGAGGTAAGTTTTGTGTTCAAAAGGAAAAAGAAAATAATAAATAATAAAAATAGCCGCAGTTTAATGTATGTGTAATGAATTCACAACAATTTTACTAAATGTTTGATTTTCTAAGAAATAGATTTAAAACATCAGATTTATTTTGTAATATATTAGATTTGTTTAATACTTGTAAAAGTTTATATGAATAAAAAGGTTTTTAGGATTGAGTTCATTTTATATTGTTTAAATTAATTCTCAAATTGTCCTGCGACTTTTTTAACATATTTTTAATAACACAAACACCTGACGAATATACCCTGTGATATATTCATATTACAATTACCAGATATACTTTACGGACAATTATATTTTTTTTAAACACTAAATAAAACACGCAAGTTTTTTTTTCATAATATTTTTTTTTCAGGTACATGCGCCCGGTCCCCTCCCAGATGATCTATCAATGATCGACAAATGGATGATGTCAAGATTGGCCGTGGCAGTGAATAAAGTCAACGAGGGCTTCAAAAACTATGACTTTCCGTCAGCCACTACGCATTGCTATAATCTGTGGCTTTATGATCTGTGTGATGTGTATTTGGTGAGTTTTAAGCTATTGCATAGCTTCTATCGCGGGCCTTGAGCGCGGGGACCGAATCCAGAAATTCCGTAACGAAAAAACCTCACGCTCCCCACTCCGACGGGCGCGGAGGTGTGGCTTGAAGGCATAGCATGCAATAGCTTTACCGCGGCAGTCCCCGAGTGCCTCACGTCTTTTTTTTTTAAATAAAGTATCAATATGATTCAATTTTAATTTTAAAGCAAGACTTGGTCAGAAGAGTAAAGTAAGACATGGAATTGAAATTGAATATCGATTTTAGATAACTTTTTTTAATATACAATAAGTATACTGTATATTCTTATATAACTTTGGTAGCCCCAGCCTTCCAAATGATTCATTTCATAATAACAATGATGAGGTGTCACAAAAGGTAAGCCCAGAGTTGATTCCAAAAAATCTCTGCAATGAATTTTATGATTTGAGCTTAGAAGATAGTTTAAAAAATGAGGAACCACTGGGGTCATCAACCGCATCAAATGAAGTGATATATCAAAGGAGGAACATAAGCCAACTCAATTACTAGAAACAAATTTCGACTTTGTTGAAGATGACACAATCCAAGAATGTAACGAAATGGCATGTGATTCAGAGGTAAATCAGGAATATGATATTAAAAATTGTTTTGTTTTAAAAAATGTTGAACTGAAAATAATATTATGATCTTACAAAAAAATAACTATAGCGAGATTTAAAAACGCTTAAAATAAATTACCGCCACCTATGATTAACTTAACGAACTAATGTAACTTTATACAATCCAATGATCTGTCATGAACATACCGCCCACCAAGGACATTTATTGAGGAAATGTCCTTACAAACAAAATCCGCCCACCTTGAGGGGACATCTTTAAATATAATTATACAAACTGAAACTTACATTATATATGAACTTAAATTAATCTCCTTGCATTTTACTCGCAAACATTTTATCTACGCAACAATATCACTTTCTATAGCATAACTTAACATATACAAATACACTTTAAACATCTTCAAAAATACAATATAATATAATAATTATTCTTTCCTTAATAAAATACACAATTTGTTGACAGGTCTTTTAATAATACTTTTTTTAACTAAGATACTGACAAGTGACAACTCTAGTAACTTTATCGTGACCTGGATGTTTGTCTATGATTTTACCCATGATCCACCGCATCGGCGGAAGATCATCTTCCTTTATGAGGACAATATCTCCTATATTAGGCTCGCTGGTTTTGGACTTCCATTTATACCTTATCATTACATTCGACAGATATTCCTTTGACCAGCGATCCCAAAATGACTGAAACATTCTTTGAATAAGTTGCCATCTACTCAACGAACTCACGTTAGAATCTAAGTAATTATATACATCGGGTATACCTAACAAAGGACCACCGATTAAAAAATGACCCGGCGTTAGAGGTGCAGGCTCATAAGGGTCTGATGTGTCGACTATGATTGACCTAGAATTTAAGCAAGCTTCTACCTGAGCAAGAAGAGTACTCATCTCCTCGTAAGTGAGGGTGGTTTCTCCTATGACTCGCTTGAGGTGAAACTTCGTGGATTTCACTCCCGCTTCCCAAAGTCCGCCAAAGTTAGGGCTGTGCGGAGGAATGAAATGCCACTCGGTACCATTCGCTTCTAACTGTTCACCCACCGATGAAAGAGCTGACTGGAGCTCACGGGATGCTCCTACAAAGGTAGTGCCGTTGTCGCTCCAAATCTTGGCACAGTGACCTCGTCTGGAAACGAAACGTCGAAAAGCAGCTAGAAATGCTGGTGTGCTCATGTCACTTACGACCTCTAAGTGAATGGCACGAGTTGCCATACATACGAATAAACATATGTAGCCCTTGTATGAGTGGTGTCCTCGGCCTTTGGTTGTCCTTATGTTTATCGGACCAGCATAATCCACACCGCTATGCAAAAATGGTCTAGCTGGTATACAACGAACTGTTGGAAGTGAACCCATTAATGGAGACTGAGTGCTAGCTCTTAATCGAATACACTTAACGCAACTCCTTACGTGTTGTTTAACTAAAGTTCTAACCCCTATAATCCAATAGGCTGTTCTCAAATAATTAATCATCAATTGAGGCCCTCCGTGCAACGTCTTTATGTGAGCGTTTGCTATAATTAGGTGAGTTAAATGACTACTTTTAGGTAAAATAATTGGATGTTTGGTTTCATTACTTAGTTGTGACATTTCAATTCTGCCACGTATTCTGATTATACCCTTATCGTCAAGGTAAGGACATAGTGCTTTTAATGTATTCTTATTTAGTATATCACCCTTGTTCTGTAACTGTAAATATTCTTCTTTAAATATATCCCTTTGAGTCATCTTTATGCAACATTCTAATGCCTCCTCCAATTCAAAACTTTTATGACATTTACTGTTGCTGTAAAAGAAGAAAGAGAGATTACAATTTTAGAACGATTTTCATCTTTACAAAGATTAATACGGGTTATTGCCATAGAAATCTAAATAACAAGACACATAGAAGTGCTATAATGTCATAATTCGTATGAAAACCGTTGTCGCCAAAATCAACACATTTAAACCGATAGCTAAACAGTACACACAAGTAAACTAAGTATGTCTTTTATTGGACAGCTTGATTTTAGTGAAAACCAACTTAAATATTAAATTAAGCTTTTGAATATGTATCCTAACGCACGAATTTACGGTTTATTTTAGAATAACATCCCTAAGTATATGAGACGTTTTGTTTCTTTTTGCTCCAATTCGAAAAAATTCGGCTTTTCTACAACAGAGGTTGTCAATTTTCAATAGATATAACTTTGAACATAAACTCATAGAAATAAGGTTGAAATTTGTGTAAAACGTGATAATAAGAATGGTCGACTGTGTCATTCATTGTTATTTCGATTACTATGGTGACACTCGTAATACTTGTAAATATTCTATAATTTTAAGGAAAAACGGCATTATTTCTAAAAAAAAATATTTACCGATGAAATATTATTCCTTTATTAGTATAATTACAACTTGTGGAAGAATCTTCGCAATGGGAAATGCTGAAACACACCATGTTTACACACATACGTCTCCAGAGCAACTGAACAGTGACGAACACACTGGTGGTGTGAAAATCACCTGAGTGGCGACAAGGTCACGCGCGCTTACGACTTCTAGTGTCTTGTTATTTAGATTTCTATGGTTATTGCCTATTGTCGAAGATTCTTAAGGGGATATCGCAGAACAAATAAAGAGAAAGGGACACCTTCACTGTACTCCCGATTTGCGGTATTAAAATGGTACTGTAGGGGTTCGTCTAAATGAAACCAGCCTTGTACTCTGATTGATTTTTATTACCACTGAAAAAATGTCTCTCTCGGGGGTCTTCCACGCAGGCCTTCACAGGCCTCGGGGTAACTGTTCGGGGCGACGGCCCCTTTCAGTGGTGGCAACGCCGCCTGCAACTACAGGCGGGGCACTGGGTGGGACCTAATGGTCCGAGGTGTCGTGTCCGGGAAGTGTCCTGCTGCAGTGCGATCGAGCCCGCGTAGTATCGCGGGCGATCTGCTAGCTGCTGCAGGGAGGAATGTCCGTGGGTGAAGCCACCCGCCGCTTAGCGAGGTCGAGCCCGCCGGCAAGGTGCCGGGGGGCGCCCATCAGCCAGCGGCGAGGAAGCGGTCGTGTCCAAGGAGATTAGGTCACGTGGTAGGCCTCTTATGTCCGGCGGTCGCCGATGGTATGGCGCGATGCCCTGCAAATGCTGGGATCGCGCTCCGTCGGCGCGCGCGAACATGGAGGAACTCAGGCGACGAACGAAGTCATCCAGGCTCTCCATGCGCAGGTCCCTGGAGATGACCTGATTCCGTACGAAGCGTGGTGCTCCGGAGATGGTGCGGAGCGCTAGCGACTGCTGCGCTCGCAGCGACTTGCGGTCTGTCTCTTTGGTTAACGCGAACCACGCTGGGGCCGCATAGGTGAGTCGCGTGCGAACGTACGCCTTGTAGATGCACAGCTTCGTACGGAGAGGCAGGTGAGATGCTAGCATGGGGCGGAGTATGTTCCGCACGGCACGCGTCTGGGCAACTACGTTCTTCACATGGGGCCGCATCGAGAGCGTCTTGTCAATGGTCACACCAAGGTACTTGGCCGTCGGTGACCATTCGACGCTCTCGCCCATGAGAGACACCGGGGGCGGCAGAAGGCGCGCCCGCCCGATGGAAATCGCCTGAGTTTTACCCACGTTGACCTTGAGTCTCCAGTCCTCCAGCCATGAGGGAAGCGCATCCAGTGCTCGCTGCATCTTTACCGATGCGTGCTTGGCGTTCAGCGAGGTGGTGATAAACGCAGCGTCGTCGGCATACAACGCTAAAATAGCTCCGCCAGCGACTGGAATGTCGTCCGTGTATCTGCTATAGCAGACGGGCGACAGGCAGCTTCCCTGGGGCACACCGGCTCGGATGGGGCGCTCTGTGGACAAAGCGTCTTCAACCGCCACTTGAAAACGCCTGTCTTGCAGGAAGGTGGCCACAGTCTTAACTACTCGACGCGGAGTAGTAGACGTGGACAGCTTGTAGACGAGTCCGGTGTGCCAGACGCGATCGAACGCCTTCTCCATATCAAGAAATACTGCAACCGATTGTTCTCGCTTGTTGTAAGCGGTAGCGAGGTGGTGCAGTACTCTCGTCACTTGTAAAGTGGTGGAGTGTTCGGCGCGGAACCCGAACTGTTCGTCGCGTGGCTGAAGGTGGGGCGTAATGTGCAGCAACAGAAGTTTCTCGAAAACTTTCGAGGTCGAGGACAGAAGAGTGATGGGGCGATAGCTCTCAGGCAGCATGATGTTCTTGCCTTGCTTGGGAATCAGGATGACTCGGCCGAGCTTCCACGGGGATGGAAAGTGCCCGGTACGGAGGATTCCATTGAAGAGCCGCGTCAGCGTTGCGATGGCTCGCGGGGGTAGGTGACGCAGCGCTTCGTTGGTGACTCGGTCGGGACCGGGGGCTTTGCGCAGTTTAGTTCGGCGAATCATCCTTTGGACTCGACCAGGGGAGAACACGACGGGATCTTCTGTCGGCGGTATCGGCAATTCTAAGTAGTCCATCACATGTCGCTTGATGGTCTCTACGTGCTGCACATTCGCAGTCGGATTAGGCGTAAACTGCTTCTCCAGGAAGTCTGCGAAAATCTCCGCTCGATCCTCGGCGCGGTAACGTGGGGTTCCGTCACCGGCCATGAGGGGTCTAATCGGAGAGGGCTTCCTGGAAAGCTGGCGGCAAAGGCGGTGCATGCCGGACCAGTCATCGCCGGCTCGCTCGATGGCGGTGTGCCAAGATTCGACTGCTACCGTTTCCAGTGCGTCTGATATCTTGGCTGCCAGGGCGTTCAGCCGCGTCTTCATGGCCGGGCATCGCAGGTTTTGCCATAGTCTACGCAGCTTCCTCTTCTCCTCTAACATCGCTAGTATGTAGGCAGGGAGCTGGGGTTTTCTACGAGTAGTTGCAGCATCGAGTCTGGACTCTCGAAGCGCATTGGACATGACTGCGCTGAGGTCCGTTGCGAGTCGATCGACGTCTGCAGGGCTCTCTACTCTAAAGGACGGCGAGTGTTCGGCCATGTGTTTGGCGAAGATTCTCCAGTCCTGGCGATGCTTTGGAGAAGGCAGCGATGTCGTCAATGGAGTCATTGTCAGCGTCAGGAGGACGGCTTGGTGGTCGGAGATGAGGTGGTCATCCAGGACGTCAAGTGACGGTGCGGCAGCGAGGCCGCGAGCTACTGCTATGTCGATGACGTCCGGAGTGTGGGCTGCACAGTACGGGTAGTGCGTTGGGACCTCTGGTCCTAGCACTTCGTAACCGTGGCGATCTGCATCGTCCAGTAGGCGTCTGCCGTCCGGGCTCACGGTGTTGGAGTTCCATGCCGTATGTTTCGCGTTGAAGTCGCCAGCGAGGATCGTGGGCAGTGGCGAGTCCAGCAAGGTTCGGACATCAGCCACTGCCAGTCGATTTTGCGGCGGCTTGTAAAAGGCGAACACACGGATGGGCTGGCGGTCTATGCAGATTTCTACGCCGAGGGCGTACGACGACTGCAACTGAGGTACTGGCAGCAGTTGGTGGATGAGGTTCCGACGGACCAGGACTGCTAATCCCCTGTAAGCAGTCCCGATCGGCGAGGTGTGGTCCTCCCGGTAGACATAGTATCCGGAAACCTTCAACTTGTCTGCTGGTCTGAGGTGTGTCTCGTTAACCAGGCCGATGTCCACCTGACGCTGGGAGAGCAATGTTTTAAAGAGACGGGCTTTTTGAGCTGAGAGCCCGTCGGCATTCCAAAAAGCGATACGGAGCTCAGCCATAAGAGGCGCAAAGCTCCGCGATACAGCCCAAGATCAGCGGTACTGGGTCACGCTGCTCTTGGATGGCTATCAGCACCTGGTTAAGGGTGCTGATTACTTTGGTTAATCGGGGGTCCAGCGGCATCACTCGCTTCGCCTTCGTCCCCCGTACAGGGGCGGCGACCACGGTGGGCTTGGACGTTTTGCTACGCTGGGTAGGTTGCGGCGCGGCGGGCGGCGCAGAGCGTGGCCTAGAGGTGGATGCTGCAGGCGGTACACTAGGCGGTGCAGTGACTGGGGCTGCAGTAGGTGGCGCGGAAGGCTGTGTAGCTGGTGGCCGCTTTTGTGTGCGTTTGCCACGTTTACGGCGGCGTTTGCCCGTCGGTCCTGGCTGGTTGGCGGCAGCCATGAGCGAGCCAGGTGCATCGACTTCTGTTGCGGGCGCACGGGCATTTGTGGCAGTGCGTGCGACGGTGCCTGCTCGGCGGTTGCGCGTCTCCTTGCGAAAGATGGGACAGTTCGCATTATTAGCCCGGTCGGTATCGGTCCCAGTCGAGGTAGAGTTGGTCGCGGCGGGCGCAACGGCGGCGGAGGAGGTGGAGGGTGTAGGTGCTGGGGATTTTTGAGACGCGGCTATGTTCGCGTATGAGGTGCCGGTGGTCCCGGTTTCCATAGGAGAACCCGGTGACATCATCGGCATATTCAGCGTAGGCGGAGACGAGGATGCTGTGATGGCTTTCTCTTCTACTCTATGTGGAGGGGAGGGAAAGCGTCCCACCGGAATACCCGGTAAAGGGGCGGGGAAGCGCGGAGTGCGCGGCAGTGGTGCCTGTGCGGGGCGCTTCAAAGTGCCCGGATTTGGTGTGGCGGCGCTTACCGAGGCCTGTCGGCGACTCGGTGTGAGCGAGCGAGTAATCGACGATACGGATTCGGTGGATTGGGCCGGCGACAACGTCAGGGGACTCGCCAGGAACGATTCATCGCCGGCACCTGACAGAGGTTCCGGTACCAACGCGGGAAGCCGGCCGGTTGCTGTTGAGCGGGCCACGATTGCAGCCTGGCCGGAAGCGGCAATGGCGTCCAGGCCCATTTCAAGTGCGGCAACCGATCGACTATAGACCCTGCGGCCCAGTGCGCGCGGACGAGTCGCGCGTCGCTGCGGCAGCGGCGGCACGCTCGGCGGCGGCATGATCGCAGGATGTGTTTATTCACATCTGGCCGCAATAAAATTTTAACAACTCAGAAATAACCAAATTATTTATGAGTTATCAATTTATTTATTTAATTAATTAATTAATTAATTTTGATTAATCAATCAATTAATTAATTATTTATTGATCAGCGAGCAGAACGCTGAGAACGAGAGACCAAACGACCAAGAACAAACAACCAAACCTATCCTTGCCACTGATGAAAAAATGTTCAACTGAAAATAATATTTTGATCTTACAAAAAAATAACTATAGCGAGATTTAAAAACGCTTAAAATAAATTACCGCCACCTATGATTAACTTAACGAACTAATGTAACTTTATACAATCCAATGATCTGTCATGAACAAGTATGAATTTATTTTTATTTATACATTGACACAAACATACCTTTATTTAGCAAAACAAAAATAGAGTAACAGAAACATTTTAATTGAACCGTTTAAAACGGAGAGAAAACTTAATTTGTTATATAAAACCGGCCAAGTGCGAGTCGGGCTCGCGCACAAAGGGTTCCGTAGCAGCAAATATAATAAATTACAGTTAAATCAACCTATCTCAAAAACTATAAGAGATACTTTGATCAAACCAAAAATCGTTGAAAGAGTTAATTAGCATGCATCACCTCTATTTTTTTTAGAATTTTATACCCCGTAGTTATAAAAATAGAGGGGGGGGGACATACTTTTTACGACTTTGAGAGCTGATATCTCAAAAACCGTTCACTTTAAGAAAAATGTTTTTTAGAAAACTTTATATCATTTTAAAAGACCTTTCCATTGATACCCCACACGGGTATGTACATCGAAAAAAAAAATTTCATCCCTCAGTTACATGTATGGGGGGCCTCACCCCCAATTCTTTTTTTTACTATTTAGTGTCATATTTTTGTAGCGGTTCATACAACACATATTCCCATCAAATTTCATCACTGTAGTACTTATAGTTTCCGAGTAAATCGGCTGTGACAGACGGACAGACGGACAGACGGACAGACGGACATGACGAAACTATAAGGGTTCCGTTTTTGCCATTTTGGCTACGGAACCCTAATAAAATGAAAACGAACAATTCAATATAGAATATATAAATGCACTACTACTTTTTAGACAATAAAATATGTCGTTCTTTAACGAGCAGTTTTATTTTTTACTATAAATTGCTGATAATATTTTTTTAATATGTATAATAATTTTCCAGGAATACCTAAAACCCGTATTCACGCAAGGCTCTCCACACGAGCAGGCGGCCGCCCGCCGAACGCTCTACACCGTACTAGAGTATGGGCTAAAACTGCTCAGTCCGTTCATGCCGTTCGTGACTGAGGAGCTTTACCAGCGGTTGCCGAGGAGCGATGCGACCTGCCCGTCCGTGTGTGTCGCGCCTTATCCCACTGTGAGTACTGGCTTATGATCACTGGGTGTACTGGATTTAATATATCACTGTGTGTCAGTACACACAGTGATATATTAAAGCCAGTGCGTACTTTGTGTACTGGCTTTATATCACTGTGTGTACTGGCTTTATAGTACTTTGCGTACTGACTTTATAGTACTTTGTGCACTGGCTTTATATCACTGTGAGTACTGGCTTTATAGCATTTTGTGTACTGGCTTTATAGCACTTTGTGTACTGACTTTATAACACTTTATGTACTGTCTTTATAGCACTTTGTGTACTGGCTTTATAGCACTTTGTGTACTGACTTTATAACACTTTATGTACTGTCTTTATAGCACTTTGTGTACTGGCTTTATAGCACTTTTTGTACTGTCTTTATAGGTGTTCGTGTACTGGCTTTATAGCACTTTGTGTACTGACTTTATAGCACTTTGTGTACTGTCTTTATAGCACTTCGTGTACTGTCTTTATAGCACTTTGTGTACTGTATTTATAGCACTTCGTGTACTAGCTTTATAGCACTTTGTGTACTGGCTTTATAACACACGTCTTTTTAAGTACCTAAACTTCCATTTAATATTAAATTAAATGTCATATTAACCCTCTGTAAAATTTGAATGCGACCAATCCAAAATTATATACAGTTTTAAAACATAATAATTTTCCAATCATTTAATATTGTTATATTTTCAGGACGAAGACACGCCATGGCAGTGCAAGAAGCTAGAATCTGACGTGGAGCAAGTGATGAAGATGGTCCACGCAATCCGGTCCACCAGGTCCGAGTATACCGTGCCGAATAAGACCAAAACGGACGTATATCTGGTCCTTAGCGACGATTTGGAACATTTGAAAGAGGTAAAATTAATATCATGATATATATTAAAAATTTTATAGTAACTATACAGGGTGTCCCACCGTTGGTATACTAAGCTCAAAGGAGGTTATAGTGTTGCATACGCTGAGTACGTAAAAAATAAAAATAAAATTCCAGACGCATTTTTATTTTTTTTTCCGCATAGATGAATTCTTAAAACTATGTGTACACCCATAACAAGGAACCCGCCCAACTTTGCCCCCAGCACGTGAGCTTTTTAAGATTATGTGTTAGCGTGCGTTTAACATTATGTTTTCATTCACAAAATGCTCACATTAGCGAAGCGGTATATGCCGGCTGCGCGAAGCTAGAGAAGAAAACATGAATTTTAAGGAAAAATTTAGCAAACAATTTTTGACGTAATTTTGTTGTTTAAGTATTTTTTACGTGATCAGTGTATGCAAAACTACAAGTCCCTTTGCGCTTAGTATACCAATAGTGGGACACCCTGTATAGTAAAAGCACATCAAAGTGATATCACAACTTGTCTTTAAAAATATTTTTCCCTTCACCTGCATGTTTGTATGTAACCGACTCCTTTAGACTTGACTTGACCTACTTCAACCAGATAGATTTAACACAAACTTTATACACTTATCAAGGTTCGGTGAAGAATAACAAGAATTTTAAGTAAATTTATTACAGCGTGTTTTAATTTTTTTTAACTTGCATATGATTTCAGGTGTTCAAAAAGATGGAATGTCTCGCAAATAGTCGTTTTGTAGCCGAAGCTCCGCCGATCGGCTGCTCGATTCTACCGATTTCGGATAAAATTGAAGTACATCTGTCCTTGATGGTGAGTTTTTTAACAATTTCAATGATAAATTAAAAAAAATATTGATATTTTTTAAAGGTATAATGTAAAATATTCAAAACAATTGCATTAAAAATGCATTTTTTATGTAAATCCTATGGGCTTACTTATTCATGTGAAAGGCAAAAAAGGATAGATAATAAGCACCAAGTATCTTTGGAATGTTTAGTTGATAAAACAATTTTTAAAGTCAGTTTAGTAGTTTTTCGGTTTATTAATGATTTATTACTATCTGAGAATGATATAGCTTAATTATTTTTTGAGTAACATGCATATATATAATACTAGCTTTCCGCCCGCGGCTTCGCCCGCGTTTTCAAAGGAAAACCCGCATAGTTCCCGTTCCCGTGGGATTTCCGGGATAAAACCTATCCTATGTGTTAATCCAAGTTACCCTCCATATGTGTGCTAAATTTCATTGTACTCGGTTCAGTAGAATTTGCGTGAAAGAGTAACAAACACACACACATCCTCACAAACTTTCGCATTTATAATATTAGTAGAAAGTAGGATATTTACTCTTTGCAATATTAAGAAATGAAACGAAATTAAGACTATTTAAAAATTAAAATAAAATAGATCTACACATATAGATATAGACATCTAACAATTATTTGTTTCCAGGGTCTCATCGACGCGGAGAAGGAGATACAAAAAATAGTGAAGAAAGAACAAACATTAGAGCAAACATTGAAAAAACTAAACCAAGCGATGGCCGTCGACGACTACGCTAATAAAGTTCCCGTTGACGTTCAAACGGCCAACTCGGAAAAACTCAAACAAATCAAAGGAGAACTAGAAAAACTTAATAAAGCCATGCAAACATTGAAAAATATTATGGAAATGAGTAAAAACTGATCTTTATGTATATATGCTGTTTAGAGTCACTTGCATTTTTTGTTTAAAAATTAAAGTGTTCAAGGTCACGATCTATGTAAGCTATTTATTTCCGTTTTATACAATAAATGATTTTTACGTCTATGTTTTTTTTTATTTGTTTCCTTTTCCTAACACTACATAGTATAAAACAAAGTCGCCTTTTCTGTCCCTATGTCCCTAGACCCTGTATCATGGAACTATTTAATGGCTATAGTTCCATGCCCTGTATGCTTAAATCTTTAAAACTACGCAACGGATTTTGATGCGGTTTTTTTAAAAGATGGAGTGATTCAAAAGGAGTTTTATACCTATATAATTTATTAGGTTCTAGACAAAGCGGGCGAAGCCGCGGGCGGCTAGCTAGTTATTGTATAAATTTTAAAATATAGTTCTTATCGATTATAATATCAAGGGTTAAATATAAATTTAATATAGTTTTGAACCTAGAAAAACGGCAATCAGTCGCCAAAAAATTGTACAAGTTGGTACGCATTTACAACTAGGAGTAAATACCTAGGCCCTAGATATTCATAAATATATGTAACACAAACAATTTATATTTAGTGTCCTGTTTGCCTATAAGCTACGTGATTAGCAAAATGTGATATAACGCGTTTCATTAAAGAAACGAATCTTAAATGGCGGCGCTTATCATTCTCTCTCGCTTACACACGGTATGCAAAAAAATAGGGTAAAATAGGGTAAAATCACTAAAATATAATATTTTTTTATCATACAATGACAATTATGTATTTTCGATAGTAAATAATATTTTATTGGAATTTGACATAATAATAATATGTTCTTTGGGAAAAGTTGTTCAGATAAATGGGCTCATTACGATTATTATAGGGATTTTGTTGCATTCTGTGTAGGTAAATATGATAATTATACACAAATACCATAACGAAACAGTTTGTCAACAAACAAATTAAAATTATCCATTTACGTTATTTTTATTTTCTTTTTTGCTGACCCTACCATATGTCAATGTCGGCTTTGGCCGCCATTTAAGATTCGTTTCTTTAATGAAACGCTTTATAACTGTACATTATACAGAAAATATTATATCTTAGATGTTTTTGAAATAAAATGATTAACTAAGGATCTTCATATATTTTCGTAGCCAGGGCCGGATCTACCCATGGGCTTTATGGGCTGCAGCCCAGGGCCCCGAGGTTAAAAGGGCCCCCAAACCCCGATAAAAAAAATAGGCGATAATTTGAAAAAAAAAATCTGTAGTTTTCGAAAAACAAATTGATGAAAAATCGCATACCTACTTCAATAACTTTTGCTAACATGTAAAAGGATGTTTGCATGCTGATTTTCAACTTATATGTAGAAAATAAATCTTATTTATTGAAACTATTTGGTTATTTAATATATTATATGCCGTGGCCATGGCATATCGTAGATTTGCTCATTTCATGAAATGATTAATCATTACACGAAATGGTCGCATTTCATGAAATGGTTAATTGTCTATTGGCCACAACATGATGTGGTTTGAGCAGATCAATGATAAGAAATCGTTTCTCGATATGGGCAACTAAACGCGCGGTTTTTTCACGAATTGATCAAAATTATTTGATCATATCGTAACATCATCACATTAATCATTGGTAGAGGCGCTGCAAGCGCTGTGTTTATGTGTGGAGATGGCGGCCGCTGGCAAAAATTTTATTATTCGCAGTTAACAACTTCATAATTCGTTTGCTCGTTCGTTTAATTAAAATATGAAGAAAGTCATACAGGGCCGGACCGTGAACTCTTGGGGCCCTGGGCTGTAACTACCCAGGGGCCTTTTTTTTGGAAATGTTCATATTAGTTTCATACTTACTTTCGCAATTTTGTTATTTTAACACAATCAAATTTTATTTTAAATCGTTTCATTAGTTCAGGAGTCTATCGCGGACAAACAAAGTGACACGTATTTTTTTTTAAATACATAATATAGAGATAATAAAAAGTGTGTGCGTGTAACCTTTACGCGCGATTGAAGTAAAACTTCTTTGGCGTTGACGACATATATCACTGAAATGATTAAATATTAACTTAAATAAATAATCCTAATTGATTATGATATTTGCCACTAGCTGGCGTATAAGTCAAGAAGCGTGTAGTATATGACATATACTTACAACCAATCAGAATTATTATTTTTAAATGGCGGAAACTACACAGACTATAGTAAGCGTTACTTCCGTCAGAAAAAAAATCTGAGTTACTCCCTAGTCGCGCCTAAAGAAGTTTTACTTCAAAAATATAATAAAATAATGTTATTTAGGGCTGATTTTTCAATGCTTGGATAAAACTTATCCGTCCAATAAAGTATTACACGATAATATAAAAATGTCACGTAAACTGTAATTAGAATACATTTTTAAAATGGTAGTTTTATACATTATTCGACGAATAAATTTTAACCAAGGATTGAAAAATCAGCCCTTAATTGATAATAAATTAGTAAAAGAATCTGACAGATTCCGAACACCGAACACCGAACACCGAACACCGAACACCGAACACCGAACACCGAACACCGAACACCGAACACGAACACAAACACAAACACAAACACAAACTCTCAAAATCAAATTCAAATTCAAATTCAAATTGTAATTCAAATTCAAATTCAAATTCAAATTGTAATTCAAATTCAAATTCAAATTCAAATTTTTATTCAAATTCAAATTTTTATTCAAATTCAAATTCAAATTCAAATTCAAATTCAAATTCAAATTCAAATTCAAATTCAAATTCAAATTCAAATTCAAATTCAAATTCAAATTCAAATTCAAATTCAAATTCAAATTCAAATTCAAATTCAAATTCAAATTCAAATTCAAATTCAAATTGTAATTCAAATTCAAATTCAAATTCAAATTCAAATTCAAATTCAAATTCAAATTCAAATTCAAATTCAAATTCAAATTCAAATTCAAATTCAAATTCAAATTCAAATTCAAATTCAAATTCAAATTCAAATTCAAATTCAAATTCAAATTCAAATTCAAATTCAAATTCAAATTCAAATTCAAATAGATATAGAACATATATTCAAATTCAAATTCAAAATCAAATTCAAGTAGATATAGAACAGCAAACAGCGAACAGCGAACAGCGAACAGCGAACAGCGAACAGCGAACACGAACAGCGAACAGCGAACAGCGAACAGCGAACAGCGAACAGCGAACAGCGAACAGCGAACAGCGAACAGCGAACAGCGAACAGCGAACAGCGAACAGCGAACAGCGAACAGCGAACAGCGAACAGCGAACAGCGAACAGCGAACAGCGAACAGCGAACAGCGAACAGCGAACAGCGAACAGCGAACAGCGAACAGCGAACAGCGAACAGCGAACAGCGAACAGCGAACAGCGAACAGCGAACAGCGAACAGCGAACAGCGAACAGCGAACAGCGAACAGCGAACAGCGAACAGCGAACAGCGAACAGCGAACAGCGAACAGCGAACAGCGAACAGCGAACAGCGAACAGCGAACAGCGAACAGCGAACACCGAACACCGAACACCGAACACCGAACACTGAACAGCGAACACCGAACACCGAACACCGAACACCGAACACCGAACACCGAACACCGAACACCGAACACCGAACACCGAACACCGAACACCGAACACCGAACACCGAACACCGAACACCGAACACCGAACACCGAACACCGAACACCGAATACGAACACGAACACGAACACGAACAAGAACACAAACACATACTCAAAATCAAATTCAAATTCAAATTCAAATTGTAATTCAAATTCAAATTCAAATTTTTATTCAAATTCAAATTCAAAATTAAATTTAAATTCAAATTCAAATTCATATTCAAATTCAAATTCAAATTCAAATTCCAAGAACACGAACACGAACACGAACACGAACACGAACAGCGAACAGCGAACAGCAAATTCAAATTCAAATTCAAATTCAAATTCAAATTCAAATTCAAATTCAAATTCAAATTCAAATTCAAATTCAAATTCAAATTCAAATTCAAATTCAAATTCAAATTCAAATTCAAATTCAAATTCAAATTCAAATTCAAATTCAAATTCAAATTCAAATTCAAATTCAAATTCAAATTCAAATTCAAATTCAAATTCAAATTCAAATTCAAATTCAAATTCAAATTCAAATTCAAAATTAAATTTAAATTTAAATTCAAATTCAAATTCATATTCAAATTCAAATTCAAATTCAAATTCAAATTCAAATTCAAATTCCAAGAACACGAACACGAACACGAACACGAACAGCGAACAGCGAACAGCAAATTCAAATTCAAATTCAAATTCAAATTCAAATTCAAATTCAAATTCAAATTCAAATTCAAATTCAAATTCAAATTCAAATTCAAATTCAAATTCAAATTAAAATTAAAATTAAAATTAAAATTCAAATTCAAATTCAAATTCAAATTCAAATTCAAATTCAAATTCAAATTCAAATTCAAATTCAAATTCAAATTCAAATTCAAATTCAAATTCAAATTCAAATTCAAATTCAAATTCAAATTCAAATTCAAATTCAAATTCAAATTCAAATTCAAATTCAAATTCAAATTCAAATTCAAATTCAAATTCAAATTCAAATTCAAATTCAAATTCAAATTCAAATTCAAATTCAAATTCAAATTCAAATTCAAATTCAAATTCAAATTCAAATTCAAATTCAAATAGATATAGAACATATTCAAATTCAAATTCAAAATCAAATTCAAGTAGATATAGAACAGCGAACAGCGAACAGCGAACAGCGAACAGCGAACAGCGAACAGCGAACAGCGAACAGCGAACAGCGAACAGCGAACAGCGAACAGCGAACAGCGAACAGCGAACAGCGAACAGCGAACAGCGAACAGCGAACAGCAAATTCAAATTCAAATTCAAATTCAAATTCAAATTCAAATTCAAATTCAAATTCAAATTCAAATTCAAATTCAAATTCAAATTCAAATTCAAATTCAAATTCAAATTCAAATTCAAATAGATATAGAACATATTCAAATTCAAATTCAAAATCAAATTCAAGTAGATATAGAACAGCGAACAGCGAACAGCGAACAGCGAACAGCGAACAGCGAACAGCGAACAGCGAACAGCGAAGAGCGAACAGCGAACAGCGAACAGCGAACACCGAACACCGAACACCGAACACCGAACACCGAACACGAACACGAACACGAACACGAACACAAACACAAACACAAACACAAACACAAACACAAACTCTCAAAATCAAATTCAAATTCAAATTCAAATTGTAATTCAAATTCAAATTCAAATTCAAATTCAAATTCAAATTCAAATTCAAATTCAAATTCAAATTCAAATTCAAATTCAAATTCAAATTCAAATTCAAATTCAAATTCAAATTCAAATTCAAATTCAAATAGATATAGAACATATTCAAATTCAAATTCAAAATCAAATTCAAGTAGATATAGAACAGCGAACAGCGAACAGCGAACAGCGAACAGCGAACAGCGAACAGTGAACAGCGAACAGCGAACAGCGAACAGCAAACAGCGAACAGCGAACAGCGAACAGCGAACAGCGAACAGCGAACAGCGAACAGCGAACAGCGAACAGCGAACAGCGAAGAGCGAACAGCGAACAGCGAACAGCGAACAGCGAACAGCGAACAGCGAACAGCGAACAGCGAACAGCGAACAGCGAACACCGAACACCGAACACCGAACACCGAACACGAACACGAACACAAACACAAACACAAACACAAACTCTCAAAATCAAATTCAAATTCAAATTCAAATTGTAATTCAAATTCAAATTCAAATTCAAATTCAAATTTTTATTCAAATTCAAATTCAAATTCAAATTCAAATTCAAATTCAAATTCAAATTCAAATTCAAATTCAAATAGATATAGAACATATTCAAATTCAAATTCAAAATCAAATTCAAGTAGATATAGAACAGCGAACAGCGAACAGCGAACAGCGAACAGCGAACAGCGAACAGTGAACAGCGAACAGCGAACAGCGAACAGCGAACAGCGAACAGCGAACAGCGAACAGCGAACAGCGAACAGCGAACAGCGAACAGCGAACAGCGAACAGCGAACAGCGAACAGCGAACAGCGAACAGCGAACAGCGAACAGCGAACAGCGAACAGCGAACAGCGAACAGCGAACAGCGAACAGCGAACAGCGAACAGCGAACAGCGAACAGCGAACAGCGAACAGCGAACAGCGAACAGCGAACAGCGAACAGCGAACATCGAACAGCGAACATCGAACAGCGAACAGCGAACAGCGAACAGCGAACAGCGAACAGCGAACAGCGAACAGCGAACAGCGAACAGCGAACAGCGAACAGCGAACAGCGAACAGCGAACAGCGAACAGCGAACAGCGAACACCGAACACCGAACACCGAACACCGAACACGAACACGAACACAAACACAAACACAAACACAAACTCTCAAAATCAAATTCAAATTCAAATTGTAATTCAAATTCAAATTCAAATTCAAATTCAAATTCAAATTCAAATTCAAATTCAAATTCAAATTCAAATTCAAATTCAAATTCAAATTCAAATTCAAATTCAAATTCAAATTCAAATTCAAATTCAAATTCAAATTCAAATTCAAATTCAAATTCAAATAGATATAGAACATATTCAAATTAAAATTCAAAATCAAATTCAAGTAGATATAGAACAGCAAACAGCGAACAGCGAACAGCGAACAGCGAACAGCGAACAGCGAACACGAACAGCGAACAGCGAACAGCGAACAGCGAACAGCGAACAGCGAACAGCGAACAGCGAACAGCGAACAGCGAACAGCGAACAGCGAACAGCGAACAGCGAACAGCGAACAGCGAACAGCGAACAGCGAACAGCGAACAGCGAACAGCGAACAGCGAACAGCGAACAGCGAACAGCGAACAGCGAACAGCGAACAGCGAACAGCGAACAGCGAACAGCGAACAGCGAACAGCGAACAGCGAACAGCGAACAGCGAACAGCGAACAGCAAATTCAAATTCAAATTCAAATTCAAATTCAAATTCAAATAGATATAGAACATATTCAAATTCAAATTCAAAATCAAATTCAAGTAGATATAGAACAGCGAACAGCGAACAGCGAACAGCGAACAACGAACAGCGAACAGCGAACAGCGAACAGCGAACAGCGAACAGCGAACAGCGAACAGCGAACAGCGAACAGCGAACAGCGAACAGCGAACAGCGAACAGCGAACAGCGAACAGCGAACAGCGAACAGCGAACAGCGAACAGCGAACAGCGAACAGCGAACAGCGAACAGCGAACAGCAAATTCAAATTCAAATTCAAATTCAAATTCAAATCCAAATTCAAATTCAAATTCAAATTCAAATTCAAATTCAAATTCCAATTCGAACACGAACACGAACACGAACACGAACAGCGAACAGCGAACAGCGAACAGTAATATTATTATATTCAAAATGGGAAAAATAAACCCATAGCTATTTTATGTGTATAGAACACATTTACGTGAACGCATCTCGAACATGAAAAAGCTGACAAAAAAATATGTCAAATTTACAATAACATGATTGTGTCACTTTTGAGTTTTGACAACAACACAGATGATCACGCGAATTTAAAATAAACAAAATATTACATATTGCAATATCTATTTGTTTGGATATCATAAATACAATATTTTGACTATTACCATACTACAAAATGGAATTCCCTGATCTCGGTGAACACTGCCAGTATAAGGATTGCAACCAGACTGATTTTCTACCTCTTCAGTGTAAATGTGGAAAGATATTTTGTAGAATACACTTCAACGACCATTGTCTTTCGGGCCTGTGTGAATTGGCGCCAAAACCACGGGATATAGTGCCTAGTAATGATGAAATATACAGATGTTCAGAGAAAGGATGCAGGAAGGGTAACCTTCATGAGATGCTGTGTACTAAGTGTAATAAAAATTATTGTATAGAGCACAGGTTTCATCCGTAAGTTAATAGCGTCTAATTAATAAATTGCACACATTTAAAGTCTAAACCAAATAACTTATAAGTATGCATGAGTTATTTCAGTATGATTTAATTTAAAAAATTGAGAGACTGGAGAGTTCTATTTCCCTGCAAATGTTTTAGAGTTGAAGATAAACACTTTTTCTTTATTCCTAGATCAAATATTTTATTCCATTAACTGTGACTATTCAGTAAAATTTGTACTAAACAAATATTTTCCATTATACATGCAGATATCTAAGATGATGTTTAATCTTATCCAGACAAGCCACTGTAGTCAATATTTAGTCAGTAAGACCAATTTATTGAAAAATCAAAAATGTAAATGTTTATTACTTCTAGGTCATGTCCAGAAATAGATGATGAAACAATGGCATTCAAAATTGAACAACTTGAAGCACCTAGACGTCAGTTTCATGAAGCCAATAAGCATTTACAAGAAAAGGTAAAATAATACATATTATAATTTTTATCTGAGTATGACAAGAATTTTTAAATGAGTTAATTTTTATTTTTATATATTATAAATGTAGTGTTAAATATTAATGGTTGTAAGTTTTTCATATATCATATTTGGGTAATATAAAAATTAAATTGAGAATAAAATAATTATTTGGATTTTCCTTTGAAATAATTTTAAAAACAAATCTTTATTAATGTAATTCCTAACATTGCAGATAACAGAAAACATAAGAAAAGCATTGCAATCAACAGCAAAAGTGAAGACAGCGTCAAAAATACATCTAATGAGAATAAAACAAAAAGCTGTAGGACCAAAAAGTGTATCACCATCAGATAGGACTTATTTTGCTATCAAAAAACCAGCAAATACTGATCCAAAAGATGTTAAAATTGTACATGAACTAGAAAATATTACGCAATTAGAAACTGTTACTTTAGATCCAGATTTAAAAGGCACAGTACCAGTATTTATAAGTTCTAAATGGAGCCTAGGAAGAGCTATAGACAGTATATGTGATTCGTGTGATATAAAAAACGAGAATAACAAAATTGGTTCAACGAAACTCAGATTGTTTCGGCAACTCGACGGTTATTGTATAAGTCCAGGACAAATGGATGTGGGTATCCAGGAATTGATGGAAAAAGAGATTTTATTGGAAGGTGATAAATTAGTTATGGAATATGTTAGCACAGATGTGTTGAATAGTGTTAATGACGGACAATTGTTTTTATGTTAAGGAAATAAATTTGTAAATGTTTTAAACATTAATTGTTTTATTTTATACTAGCTGCCGCTCGCGGCTTCGCCCGCGTGGTGTTTTGATAAAAGGTAGCCTATGTTCTTTCTCAGGGTCTAAAGATTGTCTGTGCCAAATTTTATCAAAATGGTTGAGAGGTTTAAGTGGGAAAGCGTAACAGACAGGCAGAGTTACTTTCGCATTTATAATATTAGTAGGGACTAACTCATTATTTTATCTTTATTAAATCAAATCGACTGTTGAACTACCTGTACTGTGTTTTGAATTAATTTCGATTTATATACCTACTATGTGTAATATGGAATCTTGGATAGGGATGAATTTATGATTTTTTTCTAAGTCTTAATATTTCCATCATTCCATGAATTTAAATTATAATTTGAATAAATACTTTGTTATACATTCCTACTATCATAATATTCCATTTAACTGAATTGCTTACACCTGATTCGATTGCGAACAGCAAACAGCAAATTCAAATTCAAATTCAAATTCAAATCCAAATTCAAATTCAAATTCAAATTCAAATTCAAATTCAAATTCCAATTCGAACACGAACACGAACACGAACACGAACAGCGAACAGCGAACAGCGAACAGCGAACAGCGAACAGCGAACAGCGAACAGCGAACAGCGAACAGCGAACAGCGAACAGCGAACAGCAAACAGCGAACAGCGAACAGCGAACAGCGAACAGCGAACAGCGAACAGCGAACAGCGAACAGCGAACAGCGAACAGCGAACAGCGTACAGCGAACAGCGTACAGCGAACAGCGAACAGCGAACAGCGAACAGCGAACAGCGAACAGCGAACAGCGAACATCGAACAGCGAACAGCGAACAGCGAACAGCGAACGGCGAACACCGAACACCGAACACCGAACACCGAACACCGAACACGAACACGAACACGAACACGAACACAAACACAAACACAAACACAAACTCTCAAAATCAAATTCAAATTCAAATTCAAATTGTAATTCAAATTCAAATTCAAATTCAAATTCAAATTTTTATTCAAATTCAAATTCAAATTTTTATTCAAATTCAAATTCATATTTAAATTCAAATTCAAATTCAAACACGAACACGAACACGAACACGAACACAAACACGACAACGAACACGAACAGCGAACAGCGAACAGCGAACAGCGAACAGCGAACAGCGAACAGCGAACAGCGAACAGCGAACAGCGAACAGCGAACAGCGAACAGCGAACAGCGAACAGCGAACAGCGAACAGCGAACAGCGAACAGCGAACAGCGAACAGCGAACAGCGAACACCGAACACCGAACACCGAACACCGAACACCGAACACCGAACACGAACACGAACACAAACACAAACACAAACACAAACACAAACTCTCAAAATCAAATTCAAATTCAAATTCAAATTCAAATTCAAATTTTTATTCAAATTCAAATTCATATTAAAATTCAAATTCAAATTCAAACACGAACACGAACACGAACACGAACACAAACACGACAACGAACACGAACAGCGAACAGCGAACAGCGAACAGCGAACAGCGAACAGCGAACAGCGAACAGCGAACAGCGAACAGCGAACAGCGAACAGCGAACAGCGAAAATCGAACAGCGAACAGCGAACAGCGAACAGCGAACAGCGAACAGCGAACACCGAACACCGAACACGAACACGAACACGAACACAAACACAAACACAAACAAACTCTCAAAATCAAATTCAAATTCAAATTCAAATTGTAATTCAAATTCAAATTCAAATTCAAATTCAAATTTTTATTCAAATTCAAATTCAAATTTTTATTCAAATTCAAATTCATATTAAAATTCAAATTCAAATTCAAACACGAACACGAACACGAACAC
Organism: Colias philodice; assembly: GCF_061535455.1. Classification (NCBI taxonomy): domain Eukaryota; kingdom Metazoa; phylum Arthropoda; class Insecta; order Lepidoptera; family Pieridae; genus Colias; species Colias philodice. The sequence continues at coordinate 10,270,475 of NC_143098.1, read as the reverse complement.
GAACACAAACACGACAACGAACACGAACAGCGAACAGCGAACAGCGAACAGCGAACAGCGAACAGCGAACAGCGAACAGCGAACAGCGAACAGCGAACAGCGAACAGCGAAGAGCGAACAGCGAACAGCGAACAGCGAACAGCGAACACCGAACACCGAACACCGAACACCGAACACCGAACACGAACACGAACACGAACACGAACACAAACACAAACACAAACACAAACACAAACACAAACTCTCAAAATCAAATTCAAATTCAAATTCAAATTGTAATTCAAATTCAAATTCAAATTCAAATTCAAATTCAAATTCAAATTCAAATTCAAATTCAAATTCAAATTCAAATTCAAATTCAAATTCAAATTCAAATTCAAATTCGAATTCAAATTCAAATTCAAATTGTAATTCAAATTCAAATTCAAATTCAATTGTAATTCAATTGTAATTCAAATTCAAATTCAAATTCAAATTCAAATTCAAATTCAAATTCAAATTCAAATTCAAATTCAAATTCAAATTCAAATTCAAATTCAAATTCAAATTCAAATTCAAATTCAAATTCAAATTCAAATTCAAATTCAAATTCAAATTCAAATTCAAATTCAAATTCAAATAGATATAGAACATATATTCAAATTCAAATTCAAAATCAAATTCAAGTAGATATAGAACAGCAAACAGCGAACAGCGAACAGCGAACAGCGAACAGCGAACAGCGAACACGAACAGCGAACAGCGAACAGCGAACAGCGAACAGCGAACAGCGAACAGCGAACAGCGAACAGCGAACAGCGAACAGCGAACAGCGAACAGCGAACAGCGAACAGCGAACAGCGAACAGCGAACAGCGAACAGCGAACAGCGAACAGCGAACAGCGAACAGCGAACAGCGAACAGCGAACAGCGAACAGCGAACAGCGAACAGCGAACAGCGAACAGCGAACAGCGAACAGCGAAGAGCGAACAGCGAACAGCGAACAGCGAACAGCGAACACCGAACACCGAACACCGAACACCGAACACCGAACACGAACACGAACACGAACACGAACACAAACACAAACACAAACACAAACACAAACACAAACTCTCAAAATCAAATTCAAATTCAAATTCAAATTGTAATTCAAATTCAAATTCAAATTCAAATTCAAATTCAAATTCAAATTCAAATTCAGCGAACAGCGAACAGCGAACAGCGAACAGCGAACAGCGAACAGCGAACAGCGAACAGCGAACAGCGAACAGCGAACAGCGAACAGCGAACAGCGAACAGCGAACAGCGAAGAGCGAACAGCGAACAGCGAACAGCGAACAGCGAACACCGAACACCGAACACCGAACACCGAACACCGAACACGAACACGAACACGAACACGAACACAAACACAAACACAAACACAAACACAAACACAAACTCTCAAAATCAAATTCAAATTCAAATTCAAATTGTAATTCAAATTCAAATTCAAATTCAAATTCAAATTCAAATTCAAATTCAAATTCAAATTCAAATTCAAATTCAAATTCAAATTCAAATTCAAATTCAAATTCAAATTCAAATTCAAATTCAAATTCAAATTCAAATTCAAATTCAAATTCAAATTCAAATTCAAATTGTAATTCAAATTCAAATTCAAATTCAATTGTAATTCAATTGTAATTCAAATTCAAATTCAAATTCAAATTCAAATTCAAATTCAAATTCAAATTCAAATTCAAATTCAAATTCAAATTCAAATTCAAATTCAAATTCAAATTCAAATTCAAATAGATATAGAACATATATTCAAATTCAAATTCAAAATCAAATTCAAGTAGATATAGAACAGCAAACAGCGAACAGCGAACAGCGAACAGCGAACAGCGAACAGCGAACACGAACAGCGAACAGCGAACAGCGAACAGCGAACAGCGAACAGCGAACAGCGAACAGCGAACAGCGAACAGCGAACAGCGAACAGCGAACAGCGAACAGCGAACAGCGAACAGCGAACAGCGAACAGCGAACAGCGAACAGCGAACAGCGAACAGCGAACAGCGAACAGCGAACAGCGAACAGCGAACAGCGAACAGCGAACAGCGAACAGCGAAGAGCGAACAGCGAACAGCGAACAGCGAACAGCGAACACCGAACACCGAACACCGAACACCGAACACCGAACACGAACACGAACACGAACACGAACACAAACACAAACACAAACACAAACACAAACACAAACTCTCAAAATCAAATTCAAATTCAAATTCAAATTGTAATTCAAATTCAAATTCAAATTCAAATTCAAATTCAAATTCAAATTCAAATTCAGCGAACAGCGAACAGCGAACAGCGAACAGCGAACAGCGAACAGCGAACAGCGAACAGCGAACAGCGAACAGCGAACAGCGAACAGCGAACAGCGAACAGCGAACAGCGAACAGCGAACAGCGAACAGCGAACAGCGAACAGCGAACAGCGAACAGCGAACAGCGAACAGCGAACAGCGAACAGCGAACAGCGAACAGCGAACAGCGAACAGCGAACAGCGAACAGCGAACAGCGAACAGCGAACAGCGAACACCGAACACCGAACACCGAACACCGAACAGCGAACAGCGAACACCGAACACCGAACACCGAACACCGAACACCGAACACCGAACACCGAACACCGAACACCGAACACCGAACACCGAACACCGAACACCGAACACCGAACACCGAACACCGAACACCGAATACGAACACGAACACGAACACGAACAAGAACACAAACACATACTCAAAATCAAATTCAAATTCAAATTCAAATTGTAATTCAAATTCAAATTCAAATTTTTATTCAAATTCAAATTCAAAATTAAATTTAAATTCAAATTCAAATTCATATTCAAATTCAAATTCAAATTCAAATTCCAAGAACACGAACACGAACACGAACACGAACACGAACAGCGAACAGCGAACAGCAAATTCAAATTCAAATTCAAATTCAAATTCAAATTCAAATTCAAATTCAAATTCAAATTCAAATTCAAATTCAAATTCAAATTCAAATTCAAATTCAAATTCAAATTCAAATTCAAATTCAAATTCAAATTCAAATTCAAATTCAAATTCAAATTCAAATTCAAATTCAAATTCAAAATTAAATTTAAATTTAAATTCAAATTCAAATTCATATTCAAATTCAAATTCAAATTCAAATTCAAATTCAAATTCAAATTCCAAGAACACGAACACGAACACGAACACGAACAGCGAACAGCGAACAGCAAATTCAAATTCAAATTCAAATTCAAATTCAAATTCAAATTCAAATTCAAATTCAAATTCAAATTCAAATTCAAATTCAAATTCAAATTCAAATTCAAATTCAAATTCAAATTCAAATTCAAATTAAAATTCAAATTCAAATTCAAATTCAAATTCAAATTCAAATTCAAATTCAAATTCAAATTCAAATTCAAATTCAAATTCAAATTCAAATTCAAATTCAAATTCAAATTCAAATTCAAATTCAAATTCAAATTCAAATTCAAATTCAAATTCAAATTCAAATTCAAATTCAAATTCAAATTCAAATTCAAATTCAAATTCAAATTCAAATTCAAATTCAAATTCAAATTCAAATAGATATAGAACATATTCAAATTCAAATTCAAAATCAAATTCAAGTAGATATAGAACAGCGAACAGCGAACAGCGAACAGCGAACAGCGAACAGCGAACAGCGAACAGCGAACAGCGAACAGCGAACAGCGAACAGCGAACAGCGAACAGCGAACAGCGAACAGCGAACAGCGAACAGCGAACAGCGAACAGCGAACAGCGAACAGCGAACAGCGAACAGCGAACAGCGAACAGCGAACAGCGAACAGCGAACAGCGAACAGCGAACAGCAAATTCAAATTCAAATTCAAATTCAAATTCAAATTCAAATTCAAATTCAAATTCAAATTCAAATTCAAATTCAAATTCAAATTCAAATTCAAATAGATATAGAACATATTCAAATTCAAATTCAAAATCAAATTCAAGTAGATATAGAACAGCGAACAGCGAACAGCGAACAGCGAACAGCGAACAGCGAACAGCGAACAGCGAACAGCGAAGAGCGAACAGCGAACAGCGAACAGCGAACACCGAACACCGAACACCGAACACCGAACACCGAACACGAACACGAACACGAACACGAACATAAACACAAACACAAACACAAACACAAACACAAACTCTCAAAATCAAATTCAAATTCAAATTCAAATTGTAATTCAAATTCAAATTCAAATTCAAATTCAAATTCAAATTCAAATTCAAATTCAAATTCAAATTCAAATTCAAATTCAAATTCAAATTCAAATTCAAATTCAAATTCAAATTCAAATTCAAATAGATATAGAACATATTCAAATTCAAATTCAAAATCAAATTCAAGTAGATATAGAACAGCGAACAGCGAACAGCGAACAGCGAACAGCGAACAGCGAACAGTGAACAGCGAACAGCGAACAGCGAACAGCAAACAGCGAACAGCGAACAGCGAACAGCGAACAGCGAACAGCGAACAGCGAACAGCGAACAGCGAACAGCGAACAGCGAACAGCGAAGAGCGAACAGCGAACAGCGAACAGCGAACAGCGAACAGCGAACAGCGAACAGCGAACAGCGAACAGCGAACAGCGAACACCGAACACCGAACACCGAACACCGAACACGAACACGAACACAAACACAAACACAAACACAAACTCTCAAAATCAAATTCAAATTCAAATTCAAATTGTAATTCAAATTCAAATTCAAATTCAAATTCAAATTTTTATTCAAATTCAAATTCAAATTCAAATTCAAATTCAAATTCAAATTCAAATTCAAATTCAAATTCAAATTCAAAATCAAATTCAAGTAGATATAGAACAGCGAACAGCGAACAGCGAACAGCGAACAGCGAACAGCGAACAGTGAACAGCGAACAGCGAACAGCGAACAGCGAACAGCGAACAGCGAACAGCGAACAGCGAACAGCGAACAGCGAACAGCGAACAGCGAACAGCGAACAGCGAACAGCGAACAGCGAACAGCGAACAGCGAACAGCGAACAGCGAACAGCGAACAGCGAACAGCGAACAGCGAACAGCGAACAGCGAACAGCGAACAGCGAACAGCGAACAGCGAACAGCGAACAGCGAACAGCGAACAGCGAACAGCGAACAGCGAACAGCGAACAGCGAACAGCGAACAGCGAACATCGAACAGCGAACATCGAACAGCGAACAGCGAACAGCGAACAGCGAACAGCGAACAGCGAACAGCGAACAGCGAACAGCGAACAGCGAACAGCGAACAGCGAACAGCGAACAGCGAACAGCGAACACCGAACACCGAACACCGAACACGAACACGAACACAAACACAAACACAAACACAAACTCTCAAAATCAAATTCAAATTCAAATTGTAATTCAAATTCAAATTCAAATTCAAATTCAAATTCAAATTCAAATTCAAATTCAAATTCAAATTCAAATTCAAATTCAAATTCAAATTCAAATTCAAATTCAAATTCAAATTCAAATTCAAATAGATATAGAACATATTCAAATTAAAATTCAAAATCAAATTCAAGTAGATATAGAACAGCAAACAGCGAACAGCGAACAGCGAACAGCGAACAGCGAACAGCGAACACGAACAGCGAACAGCGAACAGCGAACAGCGAACAGCGAACAGCGAACAGCGAACAGCGAACAGCGAACAGCGAACAGCGAACAGCGAACAGCGAACAGCGAACAGCGAACAGCTAACAGCGAATCGCGAACAGCGAACAGCGAACAGCGAACAGCGAACAGCGAACAGCGAACAGCGAACAGCGAACAGCGAACAGCGAACAGCAAATTCAAATTCAAATTCAAATTCAAATTCAAATAGATATAGAACATATTCAAATTCAAATTCAAAATCAAATTCAAGTAGATATAGAACAGCGAACAGCGAACAGCGAACAGCGAACAACGAACAGCGAACAGCGAACAGCGAACAGCGAACAGCGAACAGCGAACAGCGAACAGCGAACAGCGAACAGCGAACAGCGAACAGCGAACAGCGAACAGCGAACAGCGAACAGCGAACAGCGAACAGCGAACAGCGAACAGCGAACAGCGAACAGCGAACAGCGAACAGCGAACAGCAAATTCAAATTCAAATTCAAATTCAAATTCAAATCCAAATTCAAATTCAAATTCAAATTCAAATTCAAATTCAAATTCCAATTCGAACACGAACACGAACACGAACACGAACAGCGAACAGCGAACAGCGAACAGCGAACAGTAATATTATTATATTCAAAATGGGAAAAATAAACCCATAGCTATTTTATGTGTATAGAACACATTTACGTGAACGCATCTCGAACATGAAAAAGCTGACAAAAAAAATATGTCAAATTTACAATAACATGATTGTGTCACTTTTGAGTTTTGACAACAACACAGATGATCACGCGAATTTAAAATAAACAAAATATTACATATTGCAATATCTATTTGTTTGGATATCATAAATACAATATTTTGACTATTACCATACTACAAAATGGAATTCCCTGATCTCGGTGAACACTGCCAGTATAAGGATTGCAACCAGACTGATTTTCTACCTCTTCAGTGTAAATGTGGAAAGATATTTTGTAGAATACACTTCAACGACCATTGTCTTTCGGGCCTGTGTGAATTGGCGCCAAAACCACGGGATATAGTGCCTAGTAATGATGAAATATACAGATGTTCAGAGAAAGGATGCAGGAAGGGTAACCTTCATGAGATGCTGTGTACTAAGTGTAATAAAAATTATTGTATAGAGCACAGGTTTCATCCGTAAGTTAATAGCGTCTAATTAATAAATTGCACACATTTAAAGTCTAAACCAAATAACTTATAAGTATGCATGAGTTATTTCAGTATGATTTAATTTAAAAAATTGAGAGACTGGAGAGTTCTATTTCCCTGCAAATGTTTTAGAGTTGAAGATAAACACTTTTTCTTTATTCCTAGATCAAATATTTTATTCCATTAACTGTGACTATTCAGTAAAATTTGTACTAAACAAATATTTTCCATTATACATGCAGATATCTAAGATGATGTTTAATCTTATCCAGACAAGCCACTGTAGTCAATATTTAGTCAGTAAGACCAATTTATTGAAAAATCAAAAATGTAAATGTTTATTACTTCTAGGTCATGTCCAGAAATAGATGATGAAACAATGGCATTCAAAATTGAACAACTTGAAGCACCTAGACGTCAGTTTCATGAAGCCAATAAGCATTTACAAGAAAAGGTAAAATAATACATATTATAATTTTTATCTGAGTATGACAAGAATTTTTAAATGAGTTAATTTTTATTTTTATATATTATAAATGTAGTGTTAAATATTAATGGTTGTAAGTTTTTCATATATCATATTTGGGTAATATAAAAATTAATTTGAGAATAAAATAATTATTTGGATTTTCCTTTGAAATAATTTTAAAAACAAATCTTTATTAATGTAATTCCTAACATTGCAGATAACAGAAAACATAAGAAAAGCATTGCAATCAACAGCAAAAGTGAAGACAGCGTCAAAAATACATCTAATGAGAATAAAACAAAAAGCTGTAGGACCAAAAAGTGTATCACCATCAGATAGGACTTATTTTGCTATCAAAAAACCAGCAAATACTGATCCAAAAGATGTTAAAATTGTACATGAACTAGAAAATATTACGCAATTAGAAACTGTTACTTTAGATCCAGATTTAAAAGGCACAGTACCAGTATTTATAAGTTCTAAATGGAGCCTAGGAAGAGCTATAGACAGTATATGTGATTCGTGTGATATAAAAAACGAGAATAACAAAATTGGTTCAACGAAACTCAGATTGTTTCGGCAACTCGACGGTTATTGTATAAGTCCAGGACAAATGGATGTGGGTATCCAGGAATTGATGGAAAAAGAGATTTTATTGGAAGGTGATAAATTAGTTATGGAATATGTTAGCACAGATGTGTTGAATAGTGTTAATGACGGACAATTGTTTTTATGTTAAGGAAATAAATTTGTAAATGTTTTAAACATTAATTGTTTTATTTTATACTAGCTGCCGCTCGCGGCTTCGCCCGCGTGGTGTTTTGATAAAAGGTAGCCTATGTTCTTTCTCAGGGTCTAAAGATTGTCTGTGCCAAATTTTATCAAAATGGTTGAGAGGTTTAAGTGGGAAAGCGTAACAGACAGGCAGAGTTACTTTCGCATTTATAATATTAGTAGGGACTAACTCATTATTTTATCTTTATTAAATCAAATCGACTGTTGAACTACCTGTACTGTGTTTTGAATTAATTTCGATTTATATACCTACTATGTGTAATATGGAATCTTGGATAGGGATGAATTTATGATTTTTTTCTAAGTCTTAATATTTCCATCATTCCATGAATTTAAATTATAATTTGAATAAATACTTTGTTATACATTCCTACTATCATAATATTCCATTTAACTGAATTGCTTACACCTGATTCGATTGCGAACAGCAAACAGCAAATTCAAATTCAAATTCAAATTCAAATCCAAATTCAAATTCAAATTCAAATTCAAATTCAAATTCAAATTCCAATTCGAACACGAACACGAACACGAACACGAACAGCGAACAGCGAACAGCGAACAGCGAACAGCGAACAGCGAACAGCGAACAGCGAACAGCGAACAGCGAACAGCGAACAGCGAACAGCGAACAGCGAACAGCGAACAGCGAACAGCGAACAGCGTACAGCGAACAGCGTACAGCGAACAGCGAACAGCGAACAGCGAACAGCGAACAGCGAACAGCGAACAGCGAACAGCGAACAGCGAACAGCGAACATCGAACAGCGAACAGCGAACAGCGAACAGCGAACGGCGAACACCGAACACCGAACACCGAACACCGAACACCGAACACGAACACGAACACGAACACGAACACAAACACAAACACAAACACAAACTCTCAAAATCAAATTCAAATTCAAATTCAAATTGTAATTCAAATTCAAATTCAAATTCAAATTCAAATTTTTATTCAAATTCAAATTCAAATTTTTATTCAAATTCAAATTCATATTTAAATTCAAATTCAAATTCAAACACGAACACGAACACGAACACGAACACAAACACGACAACGAACACGAACAGCGAACAGCGAACAGCGAACAGCGAACAGCGAACAGCGAACAGCGAACAGCGAACAGCGAACAGCGAACAGCGAACAGCGAACAGCGAACAGCGAACAGCGAACAGCGAACAGCGAACACCGAACACCGAACACCGAACACCGAACACCGAACACCGAACACCGAACACGAACACGAACACAAACACAAACACAAACACAAACTCTCAAAATCAAATTCAAATTCAAATTCAAATTGTAATTCAAATTCAAATTCAAATTTTTATTCAAATTCAAATTCATATTAAAATTCAAATTCAAATTCAAACACGAACACGAACACGAACACGAACACAAACACGACAACGAACACGAACAGCGAACAGCGAACAGCGAACAGCGAACAGCGAACAGCGAACAGCGAACAGCGAACAGCGAACAGCGAACAGCGAACAGCGAACAGCGAACAGCGAACAGCGAACAGCGAAAATCGAACAGCGAACAGCGAACAGCGAACAGCGAACAGCGAACAGCGAACACCGAACACCGAACACCGAACACCGAACACCGAACACCGAACACGAACACGAACACGAACACAAACACAAACACAAACAAACTCTCAAAATCAAATTCAAATTCAAATTCAAATTGTAATTCAAATTCAAATTCAAATTCAAATTCAAATTTTTATTCAAATTCAAATTCAAATTTTTATTCAAATTCAAATTCATATTAAAATTCAAATTCAAATTCAAACACGAACACGAACACGAACACGAACACAAACACGACAACGAACACGAACAGCGAACAGCGAACAGCGAACAGCGAACAGCGAACAGCGAACAGCGAACAGCGAACAGCGAACAGCGAACAGCGAACAGCGAACAGCGAAAATCGAACAGCGAACAGCGAACAGCGAACAGCGAACAGCGAACAGCGAACAGCGAACACCGAACACCGAACACCGAACACCGAACACCGAACACCGAACACGAACACGAACACGAACACAAACACAAACACAAACAAACTCTCAAAATCAAATTCAAATTCAAATTCAAATTGTAATTCAAATTCAAATTCAAATTCAAATTCAAATTTTTATTCAAATTCAAATTCAAATTTTTATTCAAATTCAAATTCATATTAAAATTCAAATTCAAATTCAAACACGAACACGAACACGAACACGAACACAAACACGACAACGAACACGAACAGCGAACAGCGAACAGCGAACAGCGAACAGCGAACAGCGAACAGCGAACAGCGAACAGCGAACAGCGAACAGCGAACAGCGAACAGCGAACAGCGAACAGCGAACAGCGAACACCGAACACCGAACACCGAACACGAACACGAACACAAACACAAACACAAACACAAACTCTCAAAATCAAATTCAAATTCAAATTGTAATTCAAATTCAAATTCAAATTCAAATTCAAATTCAAATTCAAATTCAAATTCAAATTCAAATTCAAATTCAAATTCAAATTCAAATTCAAATTCAAATTCAAATTCAAATTCAAATTCAAATTCAAATTCAAATTCAAATTCAAATTCAAATTCAAATTCAAATTCAAATTCAAATTCAAATTCAAATTCAAATTCAAATTCAAATTCAAATTCAAATTCAAATTCAAATTCAAATTCAAATTCAAATTCAAATTGATATAGAACATATATTCAAATTCAAATTCAAAATCAAATTCAAGTAGATATAGAACAGCAAACAGCGAACAGCGAACAGCGAACAGCGAACAGCGAACAGCGAACAGCGAACACGAACAGCGAACAGCGAACAGCGAACAGCGAACAGCGAACAGCGAACAGCGAACAGCGAACAGCGAACAGCGAACAGCGAACAGCGAACAGCGAACAGCGAACAGCGAACAGCGAACAGCGAACAGCGAACAGCGAACAGCGAACAGCGAACAGCGAACAGCGAACAGCGAACAGCGAACAGCGAACAGCGAACAGCGAACAGCGAACAGCGAACAGCGAACAGCGAACAGCGAACAGCGAACAGCGAACAGCGAACAGCGAACAGCGAACAGCGAACAGCGAACAGCGAACAGCGAACAGCGAACAGCGAACAGCGAACAGCGAACAGCGAACAGCGAACAGCGAACAGCGAACAGCGAACAGCGAACAGCGAACACCGAACAGCGAACAGCGAACAGCGAACAGCGAACACCGAACACCGAACACCGAACACCGAACACCGAACACCGAACACCGAACACCGAACACCGAACACCGAACACCGAACACCGAACACCGAACACCGAACACCGAACACCGAACACCGAACACCGAACACCGAATACGAACACGAACACGAACACGAACAAGAACACAAACACAAACTCAAAATCAAATTCAAATTCAAATTCAAATTGTAATTCAAATTCAAATTCAAATTTTTATTCAAATTCAAATTCAAAATTAAATTTAAATTCAAATTCAAATTCATATTCAAATTCAAATTCAAATTCCAAGAACACGAACACGAACACGAACACGAACAGCGAACAGCGAACAGCAAATTCAAATTCAAATTCAAATTCAAATTCAAATTCAAATTCAAATTCAAATTCAAATTCAAATTCAAATTCAAATTCAAATTCAAATTCAAATTCAAATTCAAATTCAAATTCAAATTCAAATTCAAATTCAAATTCAAATTCAAATTCAAATTCAAATTCAAATTCAAATTCAAATTCAAATTCAAATTCAAATTCAAATTCAAATTCAAATTCAAATTCAAATTCAAATTCAAATTCAAATTCAAATTCAAATTCAAATTCAAATTCAAATTCAAATTCAAATTCAAATTCAAATTCAAATTCAAATTCAAATTCAAAATTAAATTTAAATTTAAATTCAAATTCAAATTCATATTCAAATTCAAATTCAAATTCAAATTCAAATTCAAATTCAAATTCCAAGAACACGAACACGAACACGAACACGAACAACGAACAGCGAACAGCGAACAGCGAACAGCGAACAGCGAACAGCGAACAGCGAACAGCGAACAGCGAACAGCGAACAGCGAACAGCGAACAGCGAACAGCGAACAGCGAACACGAACAGCGAACAGCGAACAGCGAACAGCGAACAGCGAACAGCGAACAGCGAACAGCGAACAGCGAACAGCGAACAGCGAACAGCGAACAGCGAACAGCGAACAGCGAACAGCGAACAGCGAACAGCGAACAGCGAACAGCGAACAGCGAACAGCGAACAGCGAACAGCGAACAGCGAACAGCGAACAGCGAACAGCGAACAGCGAACAGCGAACAGCGAACAGCGAACAGCGAACAGCGAACAGCGAACAGCGAACAGCGAACAGCGAACAGCGAACAGCGAACAGCGAACAGCGAACAGCGAACAGCGAACAGCGAACAGCGAACAGCGAACAGCGAACAGCGAACAGCGAACAGCGAACAGCGAACAGCGAACAGCGAACACCGAACAGCGAACAGCGAACAGCGAACAGCGAACACCGAACACCGAACACCGAACACCGAACACCGAACACCGAACACCGAACACCGAACACCGAACACCGAACACCGAACACCGAACACCGAACACCGAACACCGAACACCGAACACCGAACACCGAACACCGAACACCGAATACGAACACGAACACGAACACGAACAAGAACACAAACACAAACTCAAAATCAAATTCAAATTCAAATTCAAATTGTAATTCAAATTCAAATTCAAATTTTTATTCAAATTCAAATTC